>NC_056732.1:329902873-329987873 GCF_019279795.1 Protopterus annectens
ATCTCCTGCCAGGCATGCTAACACAAATGACAAGTGTTTTCATTTTATTCACACACTCCTCCACATGGAGTATCATAAGCCCTCTGCTGTATCTCCAGTCTTGACTGCCCTTCTAGACACGTTTTCAGCAGCCTCTGTCACCCATGATTCTCAGCCTTTACCCCATAAGAGACATAATACATTTTACAAGGTGCCTGATGATTGTAAGCACTTGTAGAAATGACCTTCTGCTGATCCTTATGTAAGTCTCAGTCCAGTCTGACAAACCTTCTAAACTTTTTCCAGCTACTGAACTACTACTTTTAGACAAGGACAGTAGAGCTATGGAATGTTTAGCTAAAAGGTATATACTGCTGACACCCTGGCTTTTCAGGCTATTAATTACCAGACTCATATGACCAGTTGTGTTTCAGCCCTTTTTTCTCAAGCTTCTCAGGCAGTCTGTGACTTCCCTGATTCAGAAGGGAGGGTCTTGGCCCTTTCTCTACTGGTTTCTATCTCTCAAGTGGCTCACCACTCTATTACGAGTAGTTATAATGCAGCTGATGCTTCCTGTTCAGTTGCTGCGTTTGGTTCTGTTTTGAGACATTACTCATGGCTTTGTCTCCAGTCTTTACCTGATAATAATAAGGCTAAATTGTTGGATGCTCCTCTTGACAATAATAACCTTTTTGGTTCTACTGCTGCTGAGATTTTTTTAAGTTCCTCCAGGGTAAAGGCAAGGCCTTGCTGGAATTGAAACATATTTTTGTGTGTCCTATCCCTAAGTTCCAGAAGAATTATACATCCAAAGCTGCTTTTGTATGCAGACAGCCTCACCCTCCTCCTAAATGTAAGAAGGGTTCTAGGTATGTGTCTCCTGTGAAGTCTACTCAGCTTGCTCCTTTTCAACAGCCTTCTTTTCAAGACAATGTTCTATCTGACAGTTTGCTTTCCTTTTCCTTGTGTCTTGTTCCCTTGTCCCTTGGGTTTTCCCTGTCCCTTCCTAATTGGTTAAGGCTCTCTCAAGACTCTTGGGTTCTGTCCGTTATACACCAGGGATACTTCATGGTGTGGAATACTCTTCCTCCTTTTCTGGACATCCCTCAACCCCCTCAAGAAGAGCTTCATTTCTTTCCAGAACTGCTTCAGTGCCTTTTGGCTCAGGGCACCATTCAAGCCATGCCGCCTGCCCAGGAAGGGAAAGAGTTTTATTCCAAGATGTTTTTGGTTCGCAGGAAGGAAAGAAGACACATGGAGAGCCATTCTGGACCTTTCTCTGCTCAACACCTTTCTGAAATTCCCTTCCTTTCAGATGTTGTCACTTCAAACCCTGTTGTTCTTCCCCAGGCTTTCTTAGTATCCCTGGACCTCAAGGATGCCTATCTTCACATCCCCATTCATCCCCTTTTTGGGACATTTTTCTGTTTTTTCCTTGCTTTTCTAGTTCTCTGATTTGCCTTTTGGCCTTTCTACTGCCCCAAGGGTATTCACCAAATGCCTCACTCATGTCATTGTCTTTTTCAAGGTGAGAGGGGTTAAAAATCTTCCTTTCTCTGGATGACCTGCTAATTCAGGCTTCCTCCCCTGAAGTTTTGTTTCAGCACCTCATACAAAGCCTGAAGTTTACCATAAACTTTCAGAAATCAGACCTGGTTCCTACTCGGGATCACATTTTTCTTGGTTGCAGGCTCCAGACCATTCCCATGCTGGCATCCTTGCCTTCACCCAAGGTTCTCGCTCTAATCACCTTTTTTCACTCTCTTCTTCCTCTGGCTTCAGTCACAGCCAGGGATTTTCTCAGTGTTCTAGGATTCATGGCTGCCACCACTCCTATGCTGCCTCTAGCCAGACTCCATATGAGGAAACTACAGCAGTTGCTAAAGTCAGTGTGGCTTCAACACTGTCATCCACTGGATTTTCTAGTTCCTTTCCTTCTATGCCTCAAACTTGAGTGGTGGATTCTTCAGCTTTCTATCAACCCAGGCCTTCCTTTTCAATCCCTAGTCCCATCTCAGGAGCTTTTTTCGGATGCCTTGGACAAGGGGTGGGAGCTTTCTTTGGTTCCCTCTAGATCCAGCGTCTCAGGCCTCCTCATCAGAGATCAGATTGCATCAATATAAAGGAGATGAGAGCTCTCCTTTTAGCTGTGGAGACTTTTCATTCCTTCTTTCTTCCTAGGCCTCTCAAAATCCCCACAGACAATACCACAGTGATGTGGTATATCAACAAGCAAGGGGGTGCAAGGTCATACCTTCTTTGCAGACTTGCTCTTGAGGTCTAGGATCTAGCTGTACAGAACTGAGTGACTCTTCAAGCTGTCTACATTCCTTCAGAGCAAAATATAGTGGCAGATTCTTTGAGCAGGTCCAGTACACAGGCTCATGAATGGATGCTTCACAGAGATGTGTTTCTGGACATTGTCTATCAGTGGGGTGCACCACAGGTAGATCTTTTTACCTCCCCTTTGAATGGATAACTTCCTTTTTTTTGTGCCAGAGTCACAAGTTCTCTGGCTTGGAAGGTAGATGCCCTATCTTTTCCTTGGAAAGGGATGTTTCTCTATGCCTTCCCTGCCCTCCCCTTCTTTTGATTCTGAGGGCCCTGCTCAAGATCAAGCAGGACTCCTCCAAAATCTTGCTGGTGACTCCCTATTGGCCCAGATAGTATTGGTTCACCCTCTTCTTCAACTAACCAGGAGCAATCACCACAAGTTACCTGACAGGGTGGAGCTTCTCCCAGATGACAAGTTGTCTCATGCTGCGGGTAATAGGGGTTTAATCCCTTTTAGGCTCCTTTTTCTGAGATAGTGCTTGGGGTTCTGCAGGAGGCCAGGAAAGCCTCTAGGAGTAAATCATATTTGTCCAAATGGAAGGTATTTTCTGTCTGGTGCCTTTCTCGTAACCAGGATCCATTTTCTTTGGGGATTCCTCTAGTTCTCTCTTATTATTGTGCTTGTTCCATGCTGGATTAGCATATTCTTCAGTTAAGGCTCACCTTTCAGCTATTTCTGCTTGTCTACCATTGACTCCTCCTCTTGCCTGTAGGTTTGTGGTCAAACAATTTCTTAAATGTGTCCTTCATATTAGGCCTCCCAGGGGGCCTATTCTACCCTCCTGGGACTTCAGTTTTGTACTTGAGAAATTGACTCAGGCTCCTTTTGAGCCTGAAGGTTCATCTTCTTTGCAACATTTTACTTGGAAGACTATTCTTCTTTTGACACTTACTTCAGCTGAGAGAGCCTCAGAATGCCAGGCTCTTATGACTGTTCCTACTTTCTTGTTTTTTCATATAGACAGGGTGTCTGTTCTGCCTGCATGTTTACACAAACACAGTACATTGCTTCATTCAACCTTCTTTTATGCTTAAGGTAGTTAATGAATTGTCTCTTAGTCTGTTAATTTGCCCTCCTTTTTTTCCTTCTCTGTAGTCTGCTACTGTGAAGGTTCATCAGACTTTGGATTTGCATAGACAGCTCAGATATTTGGATGAGACTAAGACAGTCTGCAAATCTGAGCAAGTTTTTGTTTCTTTTCATCCCAGGTCTCTATGTTTGGCTATTTCTAAGCAAACCATATCCTCCCAGATCCCTAAGGCCATTTCTTTTTCTTATTCCTTTCATTGTAAATGTCTTTCTACCACTGTAAAGGCTCAATATACTAGAGCTGTTGCTTTCCCTGGTGTCTTTTTTCAAAGGAATGTGTCCCAATTCCATCCTTGAAGCTGCTGCTTGGACTTCTCTCCATGCCTTTAGTAAGCATTACAGGTTGGATGCTGTTTCCTGAACAAGAGCAGGCTTTGCTAGGGCTGTCCTGCATGGGTTTCTAGAGGACTGCTGTGGGCTTTCCTCCTCCAAAGTTCCCTCTTGAGCTTTTGTACTCTCCCTTTTGTAAAGAATATTGCAAGAGTGATATGGAAGGTCATAGTACAGTTGTGTAAAATCTTACCAGAACAGATGATGTCCTTGTCTTCACTGTTGCAGCATTCACTCCCTCCCTCCTCCTCCTCCTGCTCTGCCGTATTCCTTATTTCTTCCTATTCTGGAATGCTCTTACATTTTCTCCTTCTGGAAGCACATATTCCTCTTAGTTCCTATGAATATTTGTTCCTCCTGAGGCTTTTCATTTCTGAGGTATGTACAGCTGTACTTCACCTTTACGCTCTACACCTTGAACGGGGAGCATACTTGTGACATACAATATCTATATATTCTTAATGCTTTGGTATACTGGCCGGACATTGGGCTATCCACGGCAGTGAAGAATACTGCAACAGTGAAGAGAAGGACATCTGCTGTCATGGTAAGATTTTACACAACTGTCATTTCCTGCTTTGTTGTCTATTTTAAATGAGTCATCTTACTAATTTGATAATAATACATAAAAGATAGCTAGGAGAGTTTACACATTGTGTTAAAATAGATGGAGTCTTGAAAGAGCATCTTGTTGCTTTTATTCTGTTGTTTAATGTTGTTGATTTTACCTTCACAGTGTACCCTGGATTCAGAAGTAGAACTACGAGTAGGTGGTGATTTCTTCTTTGATCCTGATCTAGACAGCCCACCTGTGAACCTCTTAATGATAGCTGGTGGAGTAGGAATTAACCCTCTGGTTTCTATATTGCTGCATGTAGCAGATCTTCATAGACTTCATCAAAGTCGGGTCACCGAATATGAGCCAGGCTTTGTGAATCTTTTGTATAGTGCAAAAAATACAGATGAATTGCTGTTTAAGGTAAATAATTTAGATCTTTTTATCTCAGTAGAATGGGTTCATATGCTTGATATTCAGGTTCTTTAACCTCTCCTGCCTGTCTGCTGTGTGCTATCTTTCCTGTTTAGATAATTGTTTTCTCCTTGAAATTACATTTATTTTCAGTTATGATAGCAGTCATTTTAACTGTTTGCCAGGTTAAAGTTCTTAAAAAAGAACAACTGTAGAATGCCAGATTGAGTTTTACCTTGCGGTTTTACATATTTTAATTAATTTTGTTTATCAGGGTAGTTCACTGATCAAAGCTGACTATTTGCAGGGTCCGCTTGGGTTACATGTACAGTAGCAACAGTAAAGTAACATTAATGGAGTAACTGAAATATACAGCATAGTGGCATAACATAACTTAAATGTTAAAATACCCATTTAGAAGAAGGTTTAAAAAGAAGTAGGATTAGGAGTATACAATGTGTAAATACAGATGTAGAAGAGGTAAAAGTGGTCCAGCCAATGGAACGGACTTAGTATTTATAAGTATATACAAGAATGGAGGGAAATATTAGCAGTGAAGAGAGTCGAACCTTTAGAAAACTAAGAGTTACAATAGATGAGCTAGTAACAGGAGAAGAGGATACTAGATATATAGTAGGCAACTGTTAGGGCAGATGGGGAAACAGTGGTTTGGACTTCATATGCTGGTGAAGCTAGGAGATTAAACAGCCACTGTCCTCTGTGATGAATGTAGTAGTACAACTGTGGTGGTTAGGTGACATGGCTTGTGTTCTGACATATCCAATTATTTGGTTGAGTTAGGTATCGTTTGAACTGATGTCTGAATTGTTTGTAGTCACTGATTTTGGTGAGATCAGGTAGCAAAGACTGCTACAGTGTAGGTGCAAAAAACAGAGAGGCTGTGGTCTGTGGAATAAAGTTTAGTGGATGGATGGAGTTATGAGAGTAGGGCCATTACTGAATTGGCTTCTCAGGTTGTAGTGCAGGATAGATGATGTTGGTCACATAATTGGGGGAGGATTATGTGTCTTGGTGTAGCAGTTTGAAGAGAAATGAGCCAAGAAGGGGGCAGTGTCTACCTTGAATGGTTAGCCAGTTTTCCCTTTCCAAGGTGTTTCAGTCATGTTCATTCCAAGGGGAGTTGATGAGGAAATGGTAGATTTTATTAGGAAGAGATTGCAAGATGGTATTTTTTTTGTAAGGCAGTGGTATTTAGGGTAGGCCAAATTCTACTTGTGCAAGGACTACTTTTCCTAAGGTTGCTCTAGCAGATTGTGAGAAGAAATGGGATATATTTTGGGTCCAGTAATGGAGGTTGTTGGCTTTTGTTTCTGACTTTCTAAATGTGATCTTGAAAGTTGAGGGACTGGTCAAGCCAAATACCAAGTTATCTAATTAAGGCGGTTGGTTCAGTTAGATTGCTGTCTATCTATTTTAAGTTGTAGTTAACATTAGTTTATCTGTCTTCTATTTTCATAGGTTCATAGGTTCATACTAGGCTATCTGCCCTAGGGCATTTATAAGCCTAGCCAGAGTGTGTTTGGCTTTCGCCACCCATTTTAAATTAATTTTGCTATGCCCTTTTTCGAGGTTAGTATACTGTGCCTCTGTCTAGCAGTGACACAGAAGTGATACCCGGGGTAAACCTACGATTTCCCATCCACTCATCAAGATTCCTCTTGAAGAGAGTCAGTGAGGGACTCTGCCTAACCTGGACTGGGATTTTATTCCAGAGTGAAGGGAGCCTCTGGGTTATGAATCTGTCCCTCCAGCATGTCCTATTTATTTCAGTGCTGAGGTTCAATCCATCTTTTTGAGCTTAGCATACACCTAAAAAGAGAAATGACAGCACTGTGTTTGGTAAAAAATGATTTGTAAATATTTATTTTGTGTGAATAGTACTTTATTTTTATGAAATTTTTTTCCAGTACTGTGAATATGCAAATAAATAGTTATGAGCTCCATGTATGTATGTGTGGGAGTGCGTAAAATACTTGTAACTACTTCCCCGAGTCTTATAGTACTGATATTATAGTGACACTGAAATAATTCCAAGCGGCCTCATATTCACTGTGACATTTTTAAAAGTTCAGTTAGTTAGTGTTTGATAAGAAAATGTTCCGGAGTTTAAATGCCTTTGTGGACTGACTGGAAGCAACACCCCTTGTATTGGATAGAATTGTTGTACTGAAGTCCTTTGCTACCACAGGAAAACTAGTTGAAAATCTGAGATATATTGCAGCAGAAAGCATCTTACTGATATGGAGATAGAATGCCTGCTGGAAAACAGATTTGTGTGCATGCATGTGTTGATCTGCATGTTTGCACAAACACAGTACATTGCTTCACTCAACTTTTCTGTCAGGCAATATGCAAATGAGTACAATGTCAGATAACTCTTCTGGCAGAGATAATTGGAAATGAAACAGATTGTTGCAATGCTAATTACTTCCAACACTGCATTATTATAAGTGTGCATGTCATTTGTGCAGTACGTGTACAGTGCATTTATCTTTAATGTTAAGAGGAGGCATGTGTTTGAGTGAGAATCTGAAACTGAACTTGCCACCATTTACTTCATTGCTGATCATCTCTATCCTGCATTGTATTTAAAACTGTAATGGCTTATGCTGCTGTCTAGAATAGTCTTGAAATGCTGTACTTTGCTTTCATGTCATTATTACAGCATTAACCTGAAACAAAAGTTTCCCCTATTATTTTCTTCCTAATAGTCTTTCCCCTGCCTTTACTTATATTCAGTATTACAGTCCAAGATATTTTTTCCAGAATCATTTCAGAATGTTGTAGTCTTTTTCTTTTTTCATAATAATAATAATATTAATAAAAATAGTAATAATCCGATTTGTTAGCCAGGTTGACCTACTGGACACACACAGTTCCTTTTCAGCTCCAACTTGGGAGCCACGTCTGGTTAAGTGACTTGCTCAGAGTCACACAGGAAGCAAATGAGGGCTGAGGGAATCAAACCCTATACCATAGGAACTATAACTTGCAACCTTAACCTCTATGCCAAATGCCAAATTTTCACTGCAAAGCATGGCAAAAATATTTCCCATCCTCAAATGCAGGAATATGTATTGCACACAGCAGTGTTACTTTTGCTGCCTGAAGTACCAACACAGTTACAGCATGACTTCTTATTAATGCATTATAGTTAATATGCTATTTTGTGCACCCCCATTAGGTATCATAGAATTGTACTATATAACCTTCATGCTATGAGTCTTCTTTCGGCTTTTCCCGGTTAGGGGTCGCCACAGCGGAACTCTGGTCCGCTAATGATTGGCAGTAGATTTTTACGTGCTGGCTTGCCGGGCCCAACGCACAACCTTCAACGAAGGAAGGCCCATTCACGCATGTCGACACACAGAAGACGCTCTGAGAATTGAACGTGCAACATCTGTGAGGTGACAACGCTACCGCAGCACCACCATCGCAGCATGTAACCTTCATGCTATGCAGTACACCAAATAAATTTCCAGCACTACAGAGTAAAATGTTGCAATCTTTCTTGTCCTTCACCATAAAATGCAAAGCAAAATGTCAGAGCTACACTTAAAACATTTGTTTGCCATCCTCATGTGCATTATTATGTATTGGGCAAAGCAGTGCACTAAATAAGGTTCCCATTCCATTGTCTAACTGTGTACAGCACAGGTTCCTGTTTATGCCATAACAAACATGGAACACGTTATCATGATTAGGTAATCCTACCATATTAATGTGCTGTATCATCACCATGCTGACGCAACTTTCTTTAATTATTGCTTTTTAAGCATGTTGTGGATTTAACCAGTAGTTTTGATAATGTTGGTATGATACCTTATATAATTTGTAATTAAAGAAATAAGCACTGCAAATACAAAATATTTCAGTAGGTCGGGATATAAAATGGTAAATGCCATTTGTCTGGAGTACCTTAAGCAATAAAAACATTTGTTTATTTGCTGATGTGTTAAAGTGCATTGTTTAGAAAGCTGTTTTATTTCATGAATGTCTTGATTAAATACAGTCCATAGGTAGAGAAATAACACATCTGTGTTTTTGATAACACTTACAAAAGGAAATACACTAATGTGCATGCAGGGCTTCTTGACCGAAATGCAGTTTTTATGTGACTGACATTCTTAAGTGCATTCACAAGTGGGTGGCAGTTTTTACAGAGACTGATATTTAAAACTAAGAACATAATTGAAAAAGTGTTTTTGGGGGAGACTGCACCCCTACACCCTTGATTTTTATATACATAGTAATGCTGTGCCTCTCTAACTATGGGAAAGGAGAAATCCCTGAGATACCACAGCCTTTCTCTTTACATACAGAACACAGGAATCACATATTGAACAGTCTTTCTGTTTACATACAAAACACAGGAATCACATACTGAAGTGTTGATCACTGAGGTTTCATGGTTAAACCTGGCACCTTAACTGTAAAGGGAAGTGGGTTGATGTGGAAGCTTATTTCTAGCATTTGTATGAGCCAGGAGAATAGGATGTTAATATGAACTATTTTTATTTGCACTGTTGGTTTTGGAGTTTAAAACTTGATTCTTATTGAACATTGACCCTAGGTAAGGGTATCTTTCTGCCCATTGTGTTTGTTGAAACTGACATCATATAGGCATTGCTCATTCTTTGGAGGCATAAAGCATAGGGATGGGGCAGTGTGTAGATTCATTCTGAACAAGTTCTGTCTTTCTGTGGCAAATGCACAATATGTGTAGTTGTATTCTGCACACTTATTGTGTATTGCTTTATAAGTTTGTAGTTGAATTTGGCAAGCAGTAGTTTAGGGGCAGCATAGTGCCTGGTTAGAAATAAAAGAAGGAAAATTGAAGGTTCTGCTGCAGTATTACACTTGGAGACCTGCAGTCTGTCATATGTACCTCATCCCTCCTAATTGATTCTGCTAGGAAGAATGTACTTATGAACGCTGTGCACAGTTCTAAGTGCCATATACAGATTTCAGGTGTTTTGTTTTGAATGGTAGTTGTATAAATTTATATGGTTGGAGTACTGTGTTTTGTTGTAAACTAGGGATTACCATGACCTTTTGAATGGCAGAAGGGTAAAGATACTGTAAGTAATCTGCCGTTGTTTAACATTTATTATACTGACTCAGATTTTTGTTTTGTCATTTTCCTGTTTCTGTTGTAGTGCTTGTGGAATTCAGTGATTGTGTGTGTTTTGTTTCCTTTGGTGTCAGAAAAGAAGTTAGGTTGAGACTTGTATGGAGAATATGTCATGCTATTTAACTATGACAGTAATCAGTGAACAGGCACCTTTATTATTATTATTATTATCATTTTACTGGTGAGAATTATGACATTGTGATTTCTTTTAAATGTAGTTTTGCTCTTGTTGAGATGTGGGACTCATTTGCAAATCTTAGTGAGGGGAGGTGCTATGTAGTATAGAGTCACTGTGTGACAGTGGACAAGGAAAGATTCAGTTTCACACTGAAATCTGGAAAGTGTTTTAAGTTGGTCTGGATGCCTTATTGTGAACAGCTGTGACTATAAAGAAAACAAGGGAAAATTCCCACTACTGTGCCTGTAGTAATTTCTGTTGGTAAATACTTTTTAATTATCAGGATAAACAGAAGCTGCTTGAGCTGTGGAGACGTACCCAGCAACAATATGGTTTGAGTTTGCATTTCCTACTTGCTGTAGTCAGATTCCAGTAATCTGTCAAAATTTGAAGAGAAATGCACATATTAGTTCCCTGTATTTTTTAGACTTGTCCATGGCTCTCCAGCTGTTGCATGTTTTAAACTAGTCACCTTGATAGTAGTGGAACCGTCTGTTGCATAATGCTTGAAAAAAAAAAAAGGTTTTGAGGATGGGTGCACTTAGCAAAATGTGTTTTTCTATTTTTGTTTTGTTTTTCACAGGTTAGCGAAATGCATGTGGACCATTCTGTAGATCGGAGTAGAACTTAAGGAGTGACTATGCATGATGTACAACCAGGATAGGTTTAGCTGTTAGCATACTTTTAACATGTGTGGTCTTTTCTTTGCAGTGAGCTATTTATTACCCTTCCTCATACTCGCATGCATAAATTTACACAAATATGGAGTCTTAGAACATAGCTTCAACCTTTGAATGTGCCCAAATGCCCTGTGAAGTTAGTATGGAATAGTTTGCTTCATCTGATTACATAGGTTGCCTCAATGTAATGAGATGAACTAGAGTAAATGATAAGTGCAAACACAATTTTTCATTTGAAAATCTAAAGACTGACATAGTGTTTTGTGAGTGTCTCAT
Source organism: Protopterus annectens (assembly GCF_019279795.1). Lineage (NCBI taxonomy): Eukaryota > Metazoa > Chordata > Ceratodontiformes > Protopteridae > Protopterus > Protopterus annectens. The sequence continues at coordinate 329,913,866 of NC_056732.1, forward strand.
TAGCCCTAGATATATTTATAAAAAAGAAGAAATACAGCAACTCACACAGCAGAAGTTAAATAAACGCCATATACCAACGGGTAGTAGTAAACGACAATCTACTAAAGGTAAGGGCTTTTGCATTAAAAACGACAATGGTTCATTAGACCAAATAACAATACTACAAAAACGTCAATATAAAGCCAGAAAACTCCTTCCAACAATGAAATTAATTAATTGTGTTAGCATACTGGGAATACGACAAGGTTTTACGTAACAGTGAGTTTACCAGACATATTGTTTACTATAAATGTTTTATTTTTTTTTTTTACTGTGGTGAGGGACCTGTTAGTCATTATAGGAGTTTATTGTGTTTATGCAGAATACTAATGACTTTTTAAAGTTTAGTAGTAATTTTTCTAGTGAATCTGTAGACTTTTTAGATATAACAATTACCAGAGATGAGTTAGGTAGGTTTAAAATGGATGTATATAAGAAGTTTTGTCAAAATAATTCTTATTTACATAAAAGCAGCATGCACTCTAGCACATTCCTAGGAATGTGCTTATAGGGCAGGTGTTCCGAATTATGCGTCTCCATACAGAAGAAGATTCTTTAGATCAGGCTGTGAAGGAATTAAAGGAAGAATTCCTGAAATGAGGTTACAAGGCCAGAGAGACTGACTCTTGCATATCTAGTGTGAGGTCTGCAAGAGCCAGTAAAGCTAGACCCTTTTTCTCTGGTGAGCTAGATCCTGTAACTATACCAACTGGAGAACAAGCAGAAGGCAGAACAGTTAGCTGTGTTTTTACATATTCTGATGATATTAACCTGGTCTGCGATATAATGAGGAGAAACAGGGGTACACTTTGGAGTTGTCCTGAACTGACTAATTTGATAGGCAATAAGCCTGAGTTTTGTTTCAGGAATAACCTCTCTCTCAAGATGAAACTTTGTTACAGGAATGCTGTAAAAACAACACATTCTCCATCTTCTGCACATTGTGGTAAATTTCCCTGTTTGAACCATAAGGAATAAACCCCTATGTCACTAGATGGGTTGCAAACTGGCTCAAGGACAGAACCCACATGGTTAGAATTGCTGGAGCCATGTCAGACTCCAAACCAGTTACAAGTGGCGTCCCACAAGGCTCAGTCCTGGGACCTCTCTTGTTTGGTATATATTTTTCAGAGGTACAGGCCAACACGGAAGGACTGTGGCTGACCAAGTTCGCAGATGACTGCAAACTGGGCGCCATAATCGACTCTCCAGCCGACACAAGCATCCTCCAAAAGGGCCTCATAGAAACAGACAACTGGTGCCAGAGCCATGGTCTCAAGCTAAATGCCAAAAGTGTATAGTCATCCCCTTTGGCAAAACAAAGTGCGCACAAATTACCACATAGGTGGTAATCCATTAAGTACAGAAGACGCCATTAGGGACCTGGGGACCCAAGTTGATAGCAATCTCTCATTTGACAACCACGTACCAAAGTGGTTAGAAAACATTTTATATAGCCCACCTAATCATGAAGGGATTCACATCTAGATTAGAGAGGTCATCGTGCCTCTTTACTCATCCCTCATCAGGCCCATAATAGAGTACAATGCCCCTTTGGGATGTACCTTACCAAACACCTGCAGCAACTGGAAAGACCCCAAAAGTACCTCACCAAGAGGATCAAAGGGCTCAAACAGATGCCATATGCTACCCGGTTAAAGAAACTCCAGCTCTACTCAGTGGCATACCGCCTGCTCAGAGGTGACCTGTGCCTGACGTGATAAGGCCATGTCCAACCCGAATTAAGGGACATGCTGCACCTCAAAAATCCAAATCCCATCGAGCTACACGCCGAGAGACTTGAACCTCAGCACTGAAATAAATAGGACATGCTGGAGGGACAGATTCATAACCCAGAGGCTCCCTTCACTATGGAATAAAATCCCAGTCCAGGTTAGGCAGAGTCCCTCATTGACTCTCTTCAAGAGGAATCTTGATGAGTGGATGGGAGATCATAGGTTTACCCCGGGTATCACTTCTGTGTCACTGTTAGACAGAGGCACAGTATACTAACCTCTAAAAAGGGCATAGCAAAATTAATTTAAAATGGGTGGCGAAAGCCAAACATACTCTGGCTAGGCTTATAAATGCCCTAGGGCAGATAGCCTAGTATGAACCTATGAACCTATGAACCTATGAATGCAGATTTATTTATTCTAAGTTTACCTTTAGACATCCTACTCTACAACATGAGACAGAATTTTCTCTGTACTCATTGCAAGACTGCGAATGTGATATATTACGCTTTCTGTGAATGCTGTTATGCATTCTTTATTGGAAAAATGAATCGCTGTTTGAAGGACAGGATTTTAGAACACCTCAGAGACATTAGACATAATAACACCAGCAATGATCTTGCTCCACATGTTTCTGCCTTAGGACAACAACATACATTTAAGTGTTTTTGTTTTGGAGGTTGTGAATTTAGGTATGAGAGGCGGTGACTTAAGAAACAAAACTGATGTGAGAGAACAGAGCTGGAACCTACAGTTACAGTCTTGCAGATTTCCTGGGTTAAATGAAATGCTTTCCCTTAAACCAGCTCTAAAGGCACATTCCTTAGCTCATTAGTTTTTCATTATTTTTTATTATTATTTTCATTATATGAATACATGTATGTTTTAATGAAATGTTTTTATAGGAATGTGTTCTTGTATACCTTTATATATATATATGTATATATATATATATAGAATATATATTATATGTGACCTCGGTGATGTCATCAGTGTGTGACAAGTTTGCTGAGAGGTTCAGTAGTGAGGGATGTTTGTGAGTCACATATACAGGTAGTTGATTTTAATTAATTTCATTGGTGGGAGGAGTTTTATGGCTTTATATTGAAGTTTTTGTAGTATTGTTATTTGGTCTGATGAAGCATTGTCGTTCTTAACGTGAAAGAACTTACCTTTAGTAAATTGTCGTTTATTTATTACTACCCATTGGTATTTGGCATTTATTTAACTTCTGCTGTGTGAGTCGCTGTATTTCTTCTTTTCTACAAGTGTGTTTTGTTTGTCGACTCCAGCGACACTACCTGACGCTTTGCTTTAGTTCTGTACTAGCCCTACATAAATGCCTTTGTTTCCACACATAACAGCATTTCCTGAAATCTCAACTTTGTCAAGTAGTTCCTCCACACTATATATATATATATATATATATATATATATAAAATGTGGCTAGAAATGCATCAAAGCTAATTTTAAGTAAAAAAAAAAAAAAAAAAAAGGCAAAAATGATGTGTATCTAGACACATTCTGTGAAGCTAGTAAAGTGAAAAAAAAAAAGTTGATCCAGTGAACTTAAAGGTTCACCCCTGGATTGCCTTATGGCTGAAGGCAGTCTTTTTCCTGAAAGAAACAAAGCAAATGTCTCCTTTTATTGTAGCAAATGTATCAAAACACTTGAGGGTCCCTTTGAAGCACACTGCACAAAGGGCTGCTGCCAGTACCTCTCAACTGTACAGATTTTTGCCTCATATTTTTGGTCCATTTTTCATAAAATTTTGTTTTTTCTGTCAAATTAATGGCAAATTATTAAAGACTGAAGTTAGAAAATAATGACAGACATTTGAGTTTCAGACTTCATAGCCTTTAGAAAAATTCATGCTAATGCAAAGCCTTTGATTCTGTCTACTTTCTAAGTTTATAAGAGCAATATTTAAAAATTGTCCCTATTTTTATACCTTTGTCCCACTTTTATTAATTTATTAATTTGAGTTTCAGACTTCATAGCCTTCAGAAAAATCCATGCTAATGCAAAGCCTTTGATTCTGTCTACTTTCTAAGTTTATAAGAGCAATATTTAAAAATTGTCCCTATTTTTATACCTTTGTCCCACTTTTATTAATGGCTTTGTCCAGATTTCTTCTAAGAGGTTGAGAGGTATGCCGCTGCCACCTCTGCTGTTTATTTTACAAATGTTTTGGCTCAGGACATATTACAGCTGCTAGTACATGAAGCCTTCACTTTGTAGAATTAATACACTTCCTTGATAAGGGTACGATATCTGGATATTGCTGCACAGTATTGAAAAGCTTGAGAATGCTTATAGGTGATTCCTTATGGTGCTAGCTCATATATCTTGATTCTTAATCCCTTTGCTGTGGAATATCCATCAGAAGCAGATGTTCAACATTTAGATTATTGATGCAGTAGCCTAAGCTAATTGGATCCTGCCCCAGTGACCGGCCAGCTTTCAAAGCTTAAGAGTGTTATCCACATGTGCTAATATATAAATACCCTGGTCTTAACAAACAGGTTACTCTGAAACCAATATTGAAATTCAAGCAACAGAAAGTGAAGAAAAAGTGACTGTATATATTGCTGTTACTGTGCTTTTAAAGATTTAATTGTTTTTTTTTATAGGTGGCTGTGTCATGTGATATGTTTGAATGAGATATAAAAATGCTGTTTTAATGGCTGTTTTATGTAAGACAGTGAAGAAGGATATTTTGTATCTGAAAGCTTTGTCCTTCTATTAAATTTTATTGATGGTGTGGAGTATTACTTTTTTTTTTGCTTGAAGCTGTTTGGTTTTGTATTCTCCACTTTACCACTGGTTCACCTTTTTCCTGTGAAAATGTACTCCTTTTGCCAGCCCCATGGAACTGTCAGTTGGCTAGTAAGCCTTCAAAGATAGATAAACAAGTCCCCTTTGGGGAGGACCTTCTACTAAAATTTATTTTTCTGAGGAAAATTTGAGTTTTTCTGACTAAAATTTTGTGTTTGCTTGGCAATTGAATATTTTTAAAGACTGTCATTACATTTGTAAGGGAGTTTGTGTGTAAATGCTGATGTAAACTTTTTCTGAAAAAAAAAAATCTGATTTTGACAGAAGTTTCTTAAAGGTTATGTACGTTTGTTTGCATTTTTGAAGTAGGATATTGTGCTTGTTAGATGCTGTCAGTGATTTAGTTACCTTAGTACAACTTGCTCTCTGCTTAATTTTTACCGACTTGTCCAGACTCCTCTACCCGTCTTCAAGGTCTCAATCTTAACTTATCTACGCAGCAGCTACTGGTCTCTGGGATTTTACCTTCCCATGTCAGCAAGAAGAATAAGAACGTTGTTAGGGAGACTGTGGGTGTCAGGCTGGCTCCTGTTGTGCCTCAGCTGTTGTTAGGTGACTTTCCTCTGGGTGCTCTTGGTTTCTCAGATTGCTCACCCCCCCCCCCCCCCAGTCCCTCTGATGTTGCACCTACAGCCACCAAGGACTGTGGCTGTAGGGTTGGCCTTGGCAGGCAAGAGAGAACCACTCATGTCAGTCTCGGGGGAAGGGGCAGGTGAAAGTTCTTCACTCAGCTAATATGGGGATCCATAATCTGGGATGAGTTTGCTTACCTTGGATAAGTCATTTTCCAAAGAGTTTCATATGAAAACTAAACACAGAAAATCTTGGGCTTTCCCGTTTCCAGTTCTATAGACAAGGAAGATTTGTTGGGATTTGCTAAGGAGCTCATTTCTGCCTTTCCCCTGCTTCCTACTGCTTCAGGCAAGAAAAGAAAAAAAAAAAAAAACAGGGAAAAGGATGTGGATAGTCAGTAAAAAGAGCAGACATTGCAGGGGGATGGTGGTGCTTCAGGAATTTATTCTCAGTATGAACATTCTGATTCTGAGGAAAGTGTGGTTTCATATTTACCTCAAGACAGTTTTTCATTTTCTTTTTCTGAAACTTTTTTCTAAGATGAGAGAGGATTTTCAGCGTAAGCAGAATGAAATTCTTATTACACAGAAAATGTATTATGATTTGTTACATTTGGGGTATGCCTAGATCAGAAGCCTACACTGATACAGAAGACAAGGAAGTACTAACATTTGCAGGGCCTGTTACCCTCTTAGCTAGGTTAATTAGCAGTATTTTCTAACCAGTTTAAGCTATCCTTACATATGTTTGCCCACCCCAGCATGAGCTATCAGTGACTGCTGCACTGTTGAGGCAACCTGCACCTGCATTTATTTAACTGGTGATGCTATAGATATGAAAGCAACTATTTGGGTTCCCCGGAAGAAGCAAAGTTGACTGCAGAGGGCTCTAGTATTGACTTTACTGACCAGATTCCCTGAGAAACTCCCAGGCTCACCCAGCAGTTGTAAGAGCCATTTGATTCATCAGCAAACAGGATCTACTCTTTCCCAAGTCATATATACACAAAAATAAATGTATAAATAAATAAATAGATGTAGATAAAATTGCTATGGAAGTTCGACTTTTTCTTAGGTAGAGTAAAAGGGTTCCATGTATAAAATTATGTTACAGGTGTCTTTGTTTAGGCTGTTTTATGCACTCAGGCATCAGTATGTGTAAGATGATTCCTGGGCAGTCTTTTGCTCACTGTTACTGATGGAGGGCATGATTGATTTCTCAACTATGGACGATTTTTCTTTTTCAGGTGCTACTTTTCCATCTCCCTTTGAAGAACCCCTCCCCTTATGGGGATGTTTATTTCATGTTTGACAGGTTTCTCTCCACTAAACTCCATTCTTAATAGCTTTGGAGGTTTCAGCCCCATCCCCCCACCACCACTAAGATGGAGGAAGCCTTACTCCCCTTCTCATTAGAAGGTGAATTTGATTATGAGTCAATTAAATCATTTTTTTGTTTCTTTACATTGTGGAAACTAGTAGAGAATGAGCTTTTCACTCACAAAGGGGGAGCCACCACGGACCCCGGGAACTACTGCCCCATTAGCCTGACGAGCCTGGTCTGCAAGGCTATGGAGCGCATCATCATGGAACTTATAAACAATGACATTGGTAATCTCCAAACTCTGGACCCTACCCAGTTCGGGTTTGTAAAAGGCAGATCATGTCTCCTAAACCTGATAGACTTCTTTGATGCGGTCACCAAAGCTGTAGATGAGGGTAAGGTGGTACACGCAGCCTATCTGGATCTTGCCAAGGCTTTCGACACCATCCCCCACTCTGGAATTATAGACAAACTCACTAAACTAGGTATAAATTCCTATGTCACAAGATGGGTTGCCAACTGGCTCACTGACCGAGCCCACACTGTGAAAGTAGCAGACTCTAAATCCAACTTCAGATGAGTGACAAGTGGAGTACCACAGGGTTCAGTCCTAGGTCCTCTCCTGTTTGGTATCTACTTCTCTGAAGCACAGGCTAACACAGAAGGTCTTTGGCTAACAAAGTTCGCAGATTACTGCAAACTAGGAGCCGTAATCAAATCTCCTAACAATGTGGGCATCCTACAAAAGGGCCTCACTGAGACAGATGCCTGGTGTCAAAGCCATGGCCTCAAGCTCAATGCCAAAAAGTGCATTGTCATCCCTTTTGGTAAAAACTCTGTACCCATGAACTACCACATAGGCAGTAGTCTACTTAACACCGAAAGTGTGATAAGAGACCTTGGGAGACACAGGTGGACAGTAGTCTCTCCTTTGATAATCACATCACCACAGTAGCCAGGAAATCCTTCTACGTGGCACACCTCATCACAAAAGGTTTCTCATCCAGGAAAAAAGAGGTCATTGTTCCCCTCTACTCATCACTCATTAGACCCATTATAGAGTACAATGCCCCTTTTGGTATGTACCTCACAAGACATCTACAACTGGAAAGGCCACAGAAATACCTCACAAAGAGGATTACCGGCCTCAAATACATGCCCTACACAGACCGTCTCAAAACACTCCAGCTTTACTCTGTCGCATATCGCCTACTCAGAGGCGATCTCTGCCTAACATACAAAGCTATGTCAAACCCAGAGCTGTTGGACATGCTCCACATAAAGAAATCCCAATCCCTCCGAGCTACACGCTCTAGGGACCTAAACCTTGTCCCCACAATAAACAGAACATGCTGGTGGGATAGATTCCTATCTCAGAGACTTCCCATACTCTGGAACAAACTACGTATCTATATCAAACAAAGCTCCTCATTAGCACTCTTCAAAAAAAATCTTGATGATTGGATGGGAGATAGGAAATTCACCCCGGGGATCACTTCTGTGGCTCTGGTTGACAGGGGCACAGGAAAATAAATTTCTTGGGTGACAAAAGCCAGGGTACTGTTTGGCTAGGCTTATATAGGCCCTAGGGCCAATAGCCTAGTATCTACCTATGAACCAAGGATACACCTTCTGCTAGAAGATTTCCTAGAATGGTTGTGTTGATTTAATAAGACAGACTGGGGATTTGCTTTCTGGCTGCAATGAGGGATTGCCTCACGACTGCCAAACAGACACTTCTAAGTGGATTGACATCTCTGCTTTCTTCACCATTGGGTGATTCTGTCTACCTGCCTTCACTACATTCTTAGTCTCATCCTGTCTGGGAATATTTTCTTCCAATGCTTGCTTTAGAATATCTTTTTTTCTGAGCTTGGGACCTTGAACTTTTGTCTGCAGTGCTCTCTTTATCCAAGTACAGCAGAGGCGATTATCCAAAATATCAAATATCCGGATGCAGCCTTCCAAAGATTTTGCATAGGAAAAATCATAAATTGTGAATATGTAAACATTATACGTATTCGCTTGTGTGTGTTTTTGAGCTTTTAGCATGAAAAGTATTGTTTATTGTCCACTGGAATTGCTGAATGGTTGGAAAATGTATTCTTTGCATGTAGAAAAAAAAAAAAGTTTTTCAAACTTTTTTTATCTGATTCAATCAATGTATGTTTGATTATCCAAGGTAACCTTTGGATAATCAACTCTCAACTGTATTATTGTCTTAGCTGTGACTTTTAGGAGTTGGGTTTCTCGTGGCTATATTTTTAGTCAGGGCTAAGTCTAATATTTCTGTTTTGGTGTAGTCATCAGGCATGCTGGTGGCTTACTGTTTGGAATTCATGCAAGCTGTAGGACCTATGAAGAATTGTAAGCATTAGATGTAGTAGGTGTTCTTAGCATTTCAGTTATCTTAGTAAAGGATCATTTCTGATCTGGAATACCATTCCATCATTCCCTTGTGGTTGGGCAGCCCCTCCAGCCAGTCCTGTCTTTTGAAGTTCTCTGTAATGTGGGCAGGTATGTACTAGTATTTTGTTTGTTAGCAAAAAGATCTGCATTGTTTCTTCATGTGCAAGAAATTGTTTGATAGTGGCTAGGGGATCAAACAGGCATTTGTGGGTGGGTGTGCACTTATGTAGTCAACGTGTGATACCATGGTTTGCATCATCACAGGTAAACAAAAATAAAAGCAAAATCTGAATTGTGATGGAGCTGGGGGGATGAACAGAGGCGTAGGACCCTTAAAGAAAGGCAAGGTATGCAGTGTCTTTTTTTTTTTTTTTTTTTTTTTTTTTTGGAGAAGGAGGTTCCTATATACTTTATCTAACTGATATTTTCTGTGGATCAATTGTGATAATTTTTAAGGTTTTGGAGCTGCCTTAGTGTTTGAAAGTGCTTTTTACTGTGTTTTTTTTTTCTGTTAAAAAAGTAACTTTTGTGGACTTGTGGTTTTACTGGCATTGTTGCTTGTTTTCCCAAGGATAGAGGCACCATTTTCAACTTGACTGTGGAACAGATTGCCATTCCTACCATTTGTTTCCTCCAGCCCCAAAAGAAAAAGTTAAGTAAAAACAGCTTTTGTCACCACAGCAGGCTAGCGATTTACCACAGCAGCAGGTGGGATACTTTGCTGTGGCCATTTGTTATACCTCTGACCACCCATCTTTTAGTAGCATCTACAGCTACTTTGGACAAGGGGGTTAGCCATGTCCTATATGGCTATTAGGGTCTCCTCAGTGAGCAAGGCAGAATCACTCTTGTTCCTGGGAAAGGGAACAGAGAAGGTTTCCCAGTTGTGTCAGAATGCTCTGTCCACCCCTAGGGCTGTCAGCATTTGTCAGTAGTAACACAGTTGGCCCCATTTGTCCTGTCAAAAAGAAACAGAAAACCAAGCATGTTTCTACTACTTCTTAAATTTCTTTGGATAGGAGTAGTTTATTCGGACTGGTTCAGGGTGTGATTCAGGCCATTAATCCTTCTTGTTGAGTAGTTTCTGGTAAAAAAAAAAAGAGGGATGCCTCCTTTCCTGAAAAGATTCAGGATTTTGAATGTGAACAGGAAGAAGCAGGGACAGATTCAAGACACTTCTAAGTGGATTGACATCTCTGCCCCAGAGAAATCCCCAGATTTCTAAAGTTAGATTCAGAAGAGGACCATCTTTCTGAATCTGTCTGTGTGTCTCTTTTTCTCTGAGACTATTGCTAGAATGTTCCAAAAAAAATGTAATAAAAAAACACAGGATACCAATACATACTATATTCCAGCACAAGTACATACAGAAACAAATAAAAGACAAACCATATTACTTTTCTCCAAGGGAGTTCCTTAAGTAGATCTCTGTCTCCTCACTGAAAAATCAACTAGCAAAATTATGTTCCAGGGCTACATGCAAGAAGGCCTGTAAGACGGATACCTTTTTTTTCTTTGGACAAGGATGTTCCTGTATGCCTTTTCACCCTTTTCACTAATATCCAGGGTACTTCTGAAGATTCAGAAGGAATCCTCCAAGGTAATTGTGGTGAATCCATTCTGGCCCAGGCAGCCGAGGTTCTCGGTTCTTTTGGAAATGACAAGTGACAGTTACCACATCACAGAATGGATCTGCTCACACAAGAACAGGGGTGTTTGATACATCCCAACATCAGTCATCTTCAGTTGATTGCCTGAATGATAGGGTCTTAATTCCTTTTAGGCACCTGTTTTCTGAGGATGTGTAGCAAACACTAGTGGAGGCAAGAAAGGTTGCTATTAGAAAATGTCATATTAGCAAATGGAAGAGGTTTTCCAGTTGGTGCCAGTACGTAACCTGCACCCATTCAGGGCTAGTTGTTTTCTGGTTTTACAATATTTGTGTGCGTTACTATCCTATGGCTTTTCTTATTACTCTATCAAGGTTCATTTATTGCCCATTTCAGCATGTTTGCCCATGGATCCTCCTCTTTCATGGCATTTACATGTCAAAATGTTCTTGAAAGGGGTTTTGCTTAAGAGGCCTCCAAATAAATTACTGGCCCTTCATTGGGATTTTAATTTTGTGTTAGAGAAACACTTGCTCCCTTTGCACCAGCTAATCTGCCTGACTTGAAGTTCTTAATATGGAAGACTGTTTTATTGATTGCTCTGACCTCTACAAGAAGGGTACCTCATTTTCCACAAGGACAAGGTTTCTTTGAGAACTAATCCTTCTTTTATGCTTAAATTGGGTATCTAAGTCAAATTATCCATCTCCCTATTTTCTTTCCTGAACGTAAAAATCTGGTAGAAGGGATACACCATCTTGACAGAAATAAATCATTCAGATCATTTGTTCATTTCTTGTGAAAGTAGGTGTTCATTTCTTGTGAAAGTAGGAAGAAGGGACAGCCAGTGTCAAAACAGAATATTTCCAAAAGGTTGTCTAAGGTGATTGCCTTTTGTTATACTCAGCAAGACATATCTATTCCAGGCAGGGTCAAGGTCCACTCTACAAGGACCTTGGCTTCTTCTGTGGCTTTTTGGAAAGGGTTGGATTGTGGTAGTATTCAAAAAACTGCTTTTTGGTACTCTGTACAAACTTTTACAAAGCACTATAAGCTGGATTCCTTCTCTGTGTTTAGATTAGGCCTTGCTAGAACCATTCTCCAAGGGCTCCTGGACCCTTCTCCTTCCACCTCCCAAATATAGCTAGGTATGGTAATCTACCCGTATAGCTAAGGCTGCTGCAGCAGTGATCAGTATGAAAAACATAGTATAGTTGTGTAAGTTTAACTTATCATAACAGTAAATATTCGAATGATCACTGCAGAAGTAGCCACTCCCTCCCTGCATCTCCCTTGCTTTTAATGTATGTTTTATATGCCAGGATGTGGACATTTATTTTTTGTTATTCCTAACCTTGATCTTTTAGGGCTCAGCCTCTCTTTCTCTGCTGGCAAGAAAGCTCTGAAGGGCTTTGTGCCCAAACTAGTCTTTTAGTCAGCTCAGCTTGAGTTTAACAGTTTGGGTGTGGAAGGTGCCCTGAAGCTTTGGAAGCTGGCCTGCTGTTATATCCTTAGCAGGATTTAACCCGTGTAGCTAAGGCTACTGCAGCAGTGATCATTCGAACGTCTACTGTTTTGGTAAGTTCAGCTTACACAACTGTTCTTTCTTAGGCTTCCTGCTAGAGGATGTATGTATTGGAGAAATCAGTAATGAGGGAAAAACACTTCATGTGAGGGGTGAAGGAACTTTCCACTACTTAGAAGATGTAGTACATGGTGTTAGAGACAGAGCAACCCAAATTCTCAGCTGGTGTTTCTGTAAATGAGGCTTATGAGGATATTTTGAGAGCGTCTTCTCAGTTTCTAATTTTCAGGATTACAAAGACTGCACCAAAAGAGCCTTAGCAGTTCTGTGTGATGCAAGACCAGTACCTGCATTTTGTAAGAACTCTGCAGTTTATTCTGGTGTTTTATACATGCTTGAAGAGGATTCAGGTTGATGACAGGTTTAAAATTATGGGAGATACTTCTGCCACACTTTATATCCAAGCTACTAACTACCAGATGCACTTGCTGCAGTGTCAGGTGGATAGCTTCAGGTAAATTGAGGATCTTGATGGAGATGCTGAGAATGACCCTTGGAGGGATAAAGCTAATAGACTTTACCAAACAGCATATTTACTGGTACATTTTTTTACATGAGGTAAGTACATGTTAGCTGCCACTGGACCTGTGATCAGAAGGCATATATGGCTTTGCATCTGGCCGCTGTCAGCATATGTGAAGGGGTAACTGTTGCATGTCTCCTTAGACAGAAATAATCTCTTTGGTCTCCCTTCTCAAGATATTTTTTTAAGAAACTGCAAGAAAAGGGTAAGACAATACAGTATATTAGGCAAATTTTCTACCTTCCTGTCCTAGAGTATCCAAAGAATTATCCTGTTAAAGACTGATCACTGTGTAGAAAGGAAACTAAGCTGGATCAAGACAGGCAACAGAGTCACTCTGAAAAATAAAGGCAGCAGTCTTCACCAAGGAATAGCCGGCTTTTGTGCAGTAAGGGGTATAGACCAGGGAGCAGGTTTTCTATAGCCAGTCAATGAACCACACAACTGTGGCCACTTACCCTGTACATCTCTTCTGACATTTTAAAAACCTTGATGTGAGAATATTCATCTTAAGGGAGATGCAGCCCCTTTTGACTTCAGTGTAATGGGTTAGGAAAGTTGTGGACTTGGGTTGTACTATATAATTTGCAGTCTTCTCTGTTTCTTTGCATGCCACCTTTACCAAAGGACCAGCTCCGTCATGACCTATCTCTTCTACAGCTGCTTTTTTTCAGGGTGTTTTTCTTCTTTGCTGTCATAGCCCAAGACTACCCAGTGATTCTGATCATTAGAAGAGCCCATCCTTCAGGTAGCCATCAAGGTTTTTTGTCTTTGTTCTACTTCTTTATTATTTCCGTAGTGGTTTGAACAGATTAATCTCCCACAGCATCTACTTGTTGATATTTAAGCATTGTTCTGCCTGTCCTATCCTGACTACAGTGTGTAAACACACAGGCTGCTTGGTGCTTCTCCGTGGTCCTTTCCTTTGCTTCTTCTGCAGCATGTGGTTTCCTCTGCGGTTGGTGGTATTGTGGACTGAGCTACATTCCTCTTCAAGGATTGGTGAGCCAGCATCAGGTACTCACTCCCACACTTCCTTGCAGGCTGCTGCATTACTTAAGTGGCTAGTTGATAATGAGATCATCTGGATCACAATTAAGGCTTTATTTGTGTTTGCTATAGAGTCACCATTGTCCACCAGCTTTTGGACTGAAAAGTAGTCTTTGTAATCCTGTCTGTAGAATCTGTGAGAGATTTCTCCTTAAGGTGATCACAGATACCCAAGAAGAAAAGAACTGCAAAGATCCTTTCTAGAGCTTTGTACTCAACAGATCTGTAGCAGTAAAGAAATGCAGAGTGATCTAATTATAACATCATATCCCCTTTCTGTTAAAAAAAAAAAAAAAAAAAAACACCTTTGTGATCATCCTGGGAATAAAGGACACCTGCCTAGATTTCCACAGGGCTGAGACTGAAAATGGTCCAATGGAATCAGTGCTCTACCCCTGTTAACAAATTGCATAAGTAAATAAAAAGTATACTGACAGTATCTCAAGTGCGGAGGGGGAAGCTAACTTTTCCAGTTCATCTCTTTGCCCTCTGGCCTAACTGCTGTATCCAGTGTGCTCACCAAATGTATGGTTGTAGATTTTATACACCTGAGCTTAAAGACATCCATATCTACCCTTACCTTGACAATTGCCTGATCGAAGCTTGCTCCATAGAAGAGTTTCAAAGGGCCTCAGCTGAAGCATCCATTACTTCCTGAGCCTAGGTGATTACCCATCCACATCTGTACTTTACATCTTTTAATAAGTTGTATGGGCAATATCAGGGTAGCTACATTTAGGGCTTGTCTATGCAGAGTACTGGAATTACAATGGAGTTTGCTGCAATTCTTCTGAAAATCGTAATAATATTCAGGCACCATGAGGAATTACTAAAGGCTATAAAGTGAATGTCGGCTATTAAACTATATATGCTATTAAGGAATTTTGGGGTGGTTGCTTTTCATTCTGGACAGTTGCAGAAGCAGTTTAGTGCAGAAGTGCTAGTCTGCGACTTAGATGAGTGAAAGGCATGTCATACCCCCATTTATGGCTGAAAAGCAGTTGAATTTTCCCCTTGATATTTTTTGTTAAGTTAGCAAAAATGGGGTTGAGATCTCATCTTAAAGTTGGAAAAAAGCAGTATAAAAGTCTGCTGATTGAGGCCAGAGTGTAGGCATTTGCTCATATTTCTTTCTCTCTGTCTCTCAGATTATTGGATTTAGGTGGAAAGTGTGTCTAGAAACATGCAATTTGTAGCAAAATACTAGCATGTTTTGCTACATACAGTTTTTAGCAGTTGGCATATTCAGTTTTGGAAGAAGCATTATTTGACTGACACCATAATGACAAACTTGTCATTTTTTGGGAATGGCTACCCCTCTTCTAGCAGAAACATGTTACAAGAACCTTTGCAGTTTATACTGCTTTCAGCTTGATCATAATACAAAGGTCATCCCACAAGAACATGCAGGGAGGTTATTTATTTGGGGGGGGGGCTGTTTCAAGAAGGTCACACTCATTTTGTCATCAGCCAACTGCATTGTTTGCCAGAACCACTTTTAGTATTTTGGATTATGCAGTATCCAGCAATGTTACAAGTTCTGCTCTAGCACAGAGCTTATTTGTTTTCTACTCCAACAGCTATGATAAGTTGTATGAAGTAATGCATCTGAAGCCTGAAAGAACTAAAGGAGTTGAAAGCAGAGGATATGATGGTGTTTTATTTATTTATTTATTTGTAATGGGTAAGTGCGGTGGTGGTGCTGCGGTAGCGTTGTCGCCTCACAGTAAGATGCTGTCCTGTTCGATTCTCAGCTAGAGCGTCTTCTGTGTGGAGACGTGCGTGAATGGGCGTACCTTCGTTGAAGGTTGTGCGTCAGGGCTGGCAACTTGGCAAGTAAAAATCTACTGCCAATCATTAGCGGACTGGAGTTCCGCTGTGGCAACCCATAACCGGGAAAAGCCGAAAGACACAAACAAACAATTTGTAATGGGTAAGTAAGGTGAAACCTGAAAGAATTTATTGGACATTTATTGCCTACATTATTAAAGGAGTTTAAAAGGCTGGTATTATGTAAAGTATGCTTTTCAGTTTTATGTTTAGACTGTTGAAACTCATTTTGCATAACTTTAAGGGTACATGCCTTTTACTTTTTACAGTGAAATGCCGTTCTTCTGTTTTCCTTGTTCTTCTAAGTTTCAAACTTAACCTTACCACTCATAGGTTATAATGAGATACTGAGAATAGACTGTATTTCATTTAGATAGTATTACTTTCTTTTCTGCTTTGAGCAAAGCTTATGACTCAAGCTAATTATAGTTATAGTCAGGGTTTCTGTTTTATGGGTTTTTATTATGTTAAGGAGTTTGTGAGCTACAGGAATTATGTCAGTCTTTTAGAAAACTGAACATAAAAACCAAGAGATGAGTAGAATGCCAGGTAAAAATCTAAAAAGCAATGAACTGGAGAAGGATAAGAAAATAAAGAGAACCTGTGTTTGAATTGGTCTTGTAAGCCTTCATCGGTTCTGGCATCAGCTACCATTGCAGTGACTGCTTTTCACTTCACCTGTATCATGTTGCCCACATTACAGTGAAAACTTAACTAGACAAAAACAGTAAAAGTCAACATTTTTTTACGAGGCATCTCTCCCCACCAATTCCAAAATTATATATCCCAACTCCATTGTCATGCAGCCATGGAGAAAAGAGATAAAAAAAAAATAAAATCATTGTTGCTGCTGCTGCTCACTTAGAAACAACACCAAAAGTGATTTCTTGTGGAAAATGACAAGAGAGTTCAGCATCAAAAGGTTGAGCTCCTCTAAATGGACCCTCGTGAAGTTGTATCTTAATGGAGTGCAAGGAGGCCTTCCATTTACTTAACTCTTCAGCATTTGCTTCAGCTATTGACTGGTTATTCATAGTATGGAGGTCAGTATCAGAGCTGCTCCTTGTAGCCTGGCTGTAACTGATTCTATAGCCACCTGGATACACATGGCTTATATAAGCATGCTATTTTGCACTTGGTCTGTTTCAGTGATAGTTAACAAAACTGTGCTGCATTTATTTATTTGCTTGGTATTGCTGGTCTCTCTCTGCTTTTTGTTTTTCCCTCACCCTCCTTCCCAAATGTTGTTGTATTCTTAAACTTGGTGGCTTTGGAATTGCCCGTCCCTGCTGTAAATTTGATGTTGGACACTCCTCCCAGTCCCATCTCATTTACTTACTCTACTGAGTACAGTGTGATCATTTGGGAAGGACTACCCCTTTGATTCTTTGATTTTGGACACTCCTCCCAGTCCCATCTCAACAGCTCATTCTACTGTGTGCAGAGAGAGCATTTGGGAAGGCCAACTGACTTAGTTTCCTAATCTTGAATTATCTTCTGTTTCCTTCCTCTCCCCTTAAAACAATTACAATTTATTCAGCTGCTTTTACTGTAATTGTGTTCTTACTTTATTACCTTATTTTGCTTTGCTGCTTGCTATTAAATGTTCAAGTGCTTTTATTCTGCTGCATTTATTACTGCTTAATTTTGGTTTTAGCACTTGGGCTTCAGGCCATTTATTTTACATTTAAGGTTTTTGTGGTGTACACTCTTGTGCACAAACCCTTATCAAAATCCTCTCTCCACAAGTCCATCCAAGTTTCAGAATGCCATATCTGGACAATTCCCATCAGTTTCTCCTGCCAGCCTGGTCGACATGGGCATACTGAAACAGGGTAGCAACTGCCTCATGTTTACTGACAAACCTCTTCTTGTAGCACATAATTCTTCCACCTGTGAGAAATGCATATACATCAGTAACCTGGAGTCCATGCTCTCTCATGTCACAGCCAGTACTCCTGAGATTGCCAGCACAGACACCACACCACCCACTTCACATAGCCAAGCACAACACACACACACCTATGCAGAGGTCCTCAATAAAAACTTAGCTAAGCAGCAGAGACCTCCAAAACTCACTCACAAACATTCCACACACAACACCAAACACATCACAGACAACACACCAGTGTCTCACAAACACAGCCCATAACACATAACAATAAACCCACACAACGCACAAGACATAACAATAGACCAAACATACTAGTCATTTGTGACACAATTGTGATACACACCAATGTCCCCCTCACCAGGCTCGACACAAAGATCATGGCCAGTTGTGTCAGGTGCCAGAA
Source organism: Protopterus annectens (assembly GCF_019279795.1). Classification (NCBI taxonomy): domain Eukaryota; kingdom Metazoa; phylum Chordata; order Ceratodontiformes; family Protopteridae; genus Protopterus; species Protopterus annectens. The sequence continues at coordinate 329,931,680 of NC_056732.1, forward strand.
TCTGCTCTATCATGCATGCACTTAAGTCTCTCCTCAGCAGGTACAAGTATGACTCTGTCATTGTCCATATTAGTGTGAATGACTTCAGACACACTTCCCTGGACTATGTGAAGAGAGACCTGATTGAGCTCTCTGAGTGTCCCAGGCAGGTATGACCCTAGCCCTAAGCAGCATCTTACTTTCAAAAAGAATGATACCACAATGCCAACAAAAAATAATTGACTTCAACAATTGCCTTAGTTTCTGGGGTAATTTCAAGGGGATCTAGTATCTGTCTGCCTGGGATGACATGGTTGACAGGCTTCGATGCTTTGCCAGAGATGGCCGGATTCTGGCCAAGGCTCTTGCCTCCCCTATTGTACCCTTTTTAGGCAATGTCCCAAAGGCAAATCTTCCAACATAAAAGATCTGTCAAAAAGCAAATGGGAGGCCTTGCTGCTTAACGCTAGGAGCCTTAACCGGAAAATACACTCACTGGAGGCTCTCCTCGCACTGGAAGATGCCGACATCTGTGCAGTCATGGAAACTTGGTTCAAGGCTGCGGTGAGCATCCCTGCTTTAGCAGGCTGTACCTCCTTCCACACATTCTGACCCCAAAATGAAGTTGGGAAGGCAAAAGGTGGTGGAGTCCCTATCTTCATTAAGGACAAGCACACCTCCAGACTGGTTTGCCAGTATGACGCACTAGAACTACTCCAGGTGCAACTGACAATTAGCAAGACACCCATCCAAGTTATAGCCAACTATAGACCCCCGTCCATGACTCAGGGCACTCACTCCTCCTAAATGGAGCTACTTGACTCCATCAAGGTACCCCCTAACACCCTGATCCTTGGTGACGTCAACTACTCCACTATAGATTGGGTGAACTTCTCCTACACTAATGCACTCACTCAACAATTCCTTGACTTCATCATTTCTAACACACTAGACCAGCTCGTCTCATCCCCAACAAGTGGAGATAATATTCTGGACTTGTTTCTCATGAAAACGGACCGACCGCTGCACTGCTCCACTCCATAGTAAGTTCTTCCCTGGTGAGATCAGACCATCGGTCTGTCTCATTCGAAGTTTCTATTCTGCCCTCCCCCCAGCTGTAACCAGGCTAAAAAACATATCAGAAGCTGACTGTAACCTTCTAAGGGAGGGTAGCTTCACACCACTGCCCCCCATCAGAGGATGCAGACAACTATTCTGAAAAGTACCTCAGTGCAGTATACAAGCACCTGTACAACTGCATGGACTCAGCGATAACCAACAGAACAAACACCTGCTCCTCAAGGAAAAACAAACCTATCTGGTGGACATCCTGTATCAACAGGCTTTACAACAAAAGGAAGAAACTGTTGTCCAAAGGTAAAAAGGCACAAATTCCCAATTGGAAAAACTCCCTCCTTAGCCTCAACAAACAAATTAGATCACTAGTGAAAACCTCCAAAGCCAGTTTATGAATCAAAACTAGCCTCTGAAACAAAGGGTAACCACAAAGCCTTCTTCAGTCACGTCAGGAACCTCCATGGCAAAGCCCAGGTTTGTTCCAAATTAGTTCTTAATGGTACCACTTACACTGATCCTATTGATTTAGCCAACCTGCTAGCAGAAAACTTCACCCCCCCCAACCCACCAAAGACCCCTTCGACATTCTTGATAACTTGTACCGCATCTCACATCTCTGTAGCTCAAGTGTTAAAGACTCTGTCCAAGGCAAAGAACACAGCTTTCTTGGGACCTGATAATATCCTAGGCTGTATGCTGCACCATCTCCAGCAAGAATTAGCCTCGCCATTGAGCACCCTATTCAACCACAGCCTAAGTACAGGCTTAAGTCCAGCAGAGTGGAGAACTGCCATTGTCATCACCTTGCACAAAGATGGTGCCAAAACTGACTCCTGAAACCATCACCCCATTAGCTTGACAGGTCTGATTTGTAAAGCCATGGAGCGTATTATTATGGACCTCATAAATAAAGACATAGGCAATCTCCAAGCACTTGACCCCACCCAGTTTGGATTAATCACGGGCAGGTCTTGCCTGTTGGACCTGGTTGACTTTCTTGAGACTGTCACCATGGCCCTGGATGAGGGAAAGTCAGTACATGCAGCTTACCTTGACTTGGCCAAAGCCTTTGACACAATCCCCCACGTGGGCAGCATTGAAAAGCTAACAAAACTTGGCGTAAATCCGTATCTCATCACGTGGGTGGCCAACTGGCTCACAGATAGGACTCACAAGGTCAAAATAAGTGCCTCCACCACTGACAGCAGGGTGTTCCCCAGGAATCTGCCCTGGGATCCCTACTGTTTGGATTGATGTCTTGGAGGTCCAGGCAAAGACAAAAGGCCTGTGGCTGACCACGTTTCTGGACGACTGTAAGTTGGGTTCTGTCATTGAATCCCCAAATGTGGTTAAGATACTACTAAAGGGTCTCACAGCAACAAATGACTGGTGCCAAAGTTATGGCTTTAAGTTAACTGCAAAAAAATGTATTATCATACCATTTAGCAACAACATGGCCCCTACTGATTACCACATCAACGGTAACCCCCTAAGCGCACAACCTGTAGTAAGAAACCTGGGTGCACAGGTTGACAACAGTCTCACATTTGACTATCATGTAGCAGCAATGGTCAGAAAAGCCTTTTACTTGGTTCATCTCATAAGAAAAGGGATTGCATCTAGAAAAAAGAAGGCTATTACCTCTCTGTATCCTCCCTCATTAGGTCAGTAATTAAGTACAATGCCCCGTTTGGTATGTACTACTCCAAACACCTGCAGCATCTGGAAAGGCCACAGAAATACCTCACAAAGAGAATCCATGGCCTCCAACATGTGTCCTTTGTGGACAAGCTCATATCCCTATCACTCTACTTGGTATCGTACAGATTGCTCAGAAGTGATCCGTGTCTCGCCTAGAAGGCAATCTTGGACCTTGTCCTACTAGAGATGCTCCATATCCGTAAGTCTAAATCCTTGACCATTACCCGATCGAAAGGTTGAAATCTTATATGCAACATTAACAAAACCTGCTGGAGAGACAGGTTTGTCTCCCAGAGGCTGCCCCATCTCTGGAATAGACTCCCCCATACACGTCAAACAGAATATGTCACTGACCCTCTTCAAGTGCAACCTTGATAAGTGGATGGGAAACCACAGATTTCTCCCAGGGATTCCATCTGTATCCCTTATTGACAGGGGTGATAGGTGCTGACTGAGGTTTCTTTTTTGGGGATAAACTATTGGCTTGGCTTGTAAAGGCCTCAGGGCCATTAGCCTAGTAACCTCCTATGATCTTATGGAAGCCAGGACAGATGCTGGTCCTCATTGCTGATCAATCTGCATCAACTCTCTTGAAAAGACTCCCCCAACCAACACCTCCATACTTTACTATACTATACTATACTATACTATACTATACTATACTGTAAGTTCTCCTAAACCCAGTATCCAAAACGTTAGGATGTTCAGGCTCAGCAAGCAAGGATTATTGCTGTTTAAAAACTGTAGACTACACTTGATGGACACTTACCTTTACTTACCCTCATTGTTACAGTAGCCTTCCCTGTACTCTGCTACTGATACTTTCCACTATAGAGTTGATATTGGCTCTACTGCTTCCCAGGGGTAGACTTTATGCTGTTCACTGAGCTATTATAGAGCCTAGGTGTCCTGCAGGTATTGGTGTGTATCAGCCGTGAGATATTCATTTATAAAGCAGAGGGATCCATTCTGCTTAGTTTGGATGGATGGCACAACAGGCACCAGTGTTTACTTTCCACCTCCTTGGTCTATGTGGCTGTACCCCAGATATTCAGGCACTGATGAGCACTGTCATATTGTACTAGTTATGTGCTGATTTTGCAGGATGAGTCTTCTTTGCTTGGGCACACATCAGACCATCAACTGCTGTTGTCTCCATGATTTTCTCCGGTGCCAACATATGTACTGATTATACCATATGTTAAAAGTAGATCACATGCCTCTTTATTTTATTTTTCTACCTTCTCTGACAAAGAAATCAAGACGGAGTCATTTTTTGCCATCTCCTCAAGGCTGAGCCCAGTGGCTTCTCTGCCACCCATTTGGGCCATTTGTTCTGATTTTGTGGGAGCTGGGGATTCCAGGACATGTAGGACCCCTACAGTCCATTTGTTTTTGCCCTGGAATCCCTCATGATCTCACCTATGAGAGTCTGGTGGTAGGTAGCAGCCCATCTTTACTGGTCCAACTGGGCAGCCTACTCTGCCCCCTGCCAGAGCACCTCCTCTCCTGCTGCAATTCTTCCATGCTCCCTATAGTTGCCTTGTACTAATTATACCCTGTGTTAACAGTAGATTACATGCCTTTTTCCTTCTCTACCTTCTTCGACAAAGAAATATATGTGGAGTCTTTTTCTTTTGCAGCCGTGCAGGGCTGTGTCCGTGGCTTCTCTACCTGCACCCAATTGATCCATTTGTTTAGTGGTTGTGGGAGCAATGGATTCCCATGCAGGCAAGACCTGGTGATAGTATGAATTATTTAGAATCGGTGGAATTATGCTGGATTTTTAGATTGAGAGCACATTTAGAACCAGGTCTCAATCAATCTGTCAGCATTAAGTCAGTGTTGGCTGCACGTAGATAGATGGAAGACAGAAAGTGGTGTTTTAACCAAGTAACCATTTTATTTTGCATATAACATCACACTCATATAGTATATTTATGAGGATTTCCATTCTAGTCTATTTTATTTTATTATATATATATTTATTTTTATTCTTATTTATTAGTTTATCAACATGAGATATATATATATATATATATATATATATATATATATATATATATATATATATATATATATATATATATATATACATGTAATTGATTGTCCACAAGTATTCTTATTTCTTATCATTGAGTAGGGAATTAGGCTAGTATTATAATTTAATTTATTAATAGGATATGGATTTTATTATTGTTCTATGACTGTGAGCAAGTTCTCTATATGATGTGAAAATATCATACAAACTGAAGGATTTAGCAACTAGGAAGTCACAATGGGTTAATAAGTTATCTGATGATTTTATTGATTAATTGAATGTGTTAATTAATTAAATTGTGATGTAATGGGTGTATATATACATCTTGAAATCAGTTGGTTTTAAAATCTGATGAAGCGTGCCTGGTAGCACGTGAAAGCGCTTATTTTATATTTGAATAAATTTTGTGCATGTTCTACATTTATTTTGTGGTGGTCTTCTCCTGTTGTTTCTGGATGCAGGCAGGACCTGTATGGCCCATTCATTCTTATCTTGGAATCCACCCTGATCTCATCTGTGAGATTCTGGTAGTAGGGAGCAGGCCAGCTTTGCTGGTCCTGCTGGGCAGCCTGTCTTCTCCCCAGATAGAGAACCCCCTGTCTTGCTGCCACCCCTCCAATCTCTGCTATAGTTGCCCTCTGAGGTTTTCCCTTGGCTGCTAGTGCGACTTGCACTCTGCACTGGTGGCTAAACAGACTGAAGCGCAACAAGGTAGACACTTAGTGCTCCCACTGGGTGTCACCCATGTGGCAAGCTGAGCTGTCTCATTTCCCCCAGGATGGGAGAATATACTGCAGTCCCTCACTCTTATCCTCCCCTGCCAGCTTCTGTAGACACCTGACCCACTATTTGAACTTGGGTCACCTAAGATGTAGTCAGCTTTATCACTCTATACCAGTTCACAAACTGACTCAAACTGTTGAAGAATTTTAAAACCGTTGCTGCAGAGTTAGATTTTCTAGAAGGTTTTCCCTTATGTGGAGGAGGAGACAGAAGAGACAAGACAGGTTTTATCTGTTTCATTCCACATTCCAGTTTTTTTCTTCCTTTGAAACAGTATTAAGGCCAGTTAAAGTATAAGTGGATAGAACAGCTTTCATATTATTTTTCTTTTCTGTGTTTTGATCAGTCATTGCAAATGGTTATGACAGTCTATTGAAATTAAGTATGTCAGACCCAAAATTCTTCGCAGTGATGAAAATTGCTTGCAGAGCCTTCCATGTTTTTTTTTTGTCTGCAGTATGCAAATTATCCACTGGGTGGCAGCTTGTAGCATAGTATTAGCAGAAGAGCTTTTGAACATCTAATATTAGCTGCTGCTTTCTCCAGTGCGACTGTGAATCAATGATAGTTTCTATTGTTATGGCAATTTTGTTTGCCAATAAATTTCTTGGCACTCTTTAGTAGATATATTTCCTGGTTTAAAAAAAAAGACAATGAATCTTTTTTGGCTGTACATGACAGAAATAAATTGCATTGGAAGAGGTCATAGGTTTATAGGTGTATAGTAGGCTAATGACCAGTGGGGCCTTTATAAGCCTAGCCATGCAACCCAAGTGTACCCACAAGTTACTGTCCCTTATAGGACCTTTATCCATCAGAGACAAAGGTGTGTCATACAAGGAGTGAATTTCTGATATCTCATACACTGGTATAGGTTTTCACATAGATCGGAAGCCTATTCCAGAAAATGCAGATTCTGTAAGATACATACCTGTCAATAATTAATTGTTTTGTAGCATTTTCAGACTTGGAGAAGACATAACGATAGATCCAATGTTGTCTTTTTCGTCCTTTTCTCAACTCATGGGTCTTCAGATCTGAGTCGTATCTGACTTTGGCCACTTTCAAGCTTTTGATCTGGTGCTCAAGCTCTTCCCCTTACCCATAATTCCCCGTGTTGACCTAGCAAATGTCATATCTGTTGGTGCTCAGTAGTGGACAGGTGAATTTAGATCTATATTTTCTAAGTAACTTTTAAATACTTCTTACATAACTTTAAGTAATTTTTAAATAATTTCTTTCTTTTTTTTACCTTTATCGTGTACTTTACTCCTCTCATAGGTTCATAGGTTCATACTAGACTATCTGCCCTAGGGCATTTATAAGCCTAGCCAGAGTGTGTTTGGCTTTCTCCACCCATTTTAAATTAATTTTGCTATGCCCTTTTTCGAGGTTAGTATACTGTGCCTCTGTCTAACAGTGACACAGAAGTGATACCCGGGGTAAACCTACGATCTCCCATCCACTCATCAAGATTCCTCTTGAAGAGAGTCAATGAGAGACTCTGCCTAACCTGGACTGGGATTTTATTCCAGAGTGAAGGGAGCCTCTGGGTTATGAATCTGTCCCTCCAGCATGTCCTATTTATTTCAGTGCTGAGGTTCAAGTCTCTCGGCGAGCTCGATGGGATTTGGATTTTCTGAGGTGCAGCATGTCCATTAATTCGGGTTGGACATGGCTTTATACGCCAGGCACAGATCGCCTCTCCGCAGGCAGTATGCCACTGCGTAGTGCTGGACTTTCTTTAACGGGCAGCATATGGCATCTGTTTGAGCCCTTTGATCCTCTTGGTGAGGTACTTTTGGGGTCTTTCCAGTTGCTGCAGGTGTCTGGTAAGGTACATCCCAAAAGGGGCATTGTACTCAATTATGGGCCTGATGAGGGATGAGTAAAGAGGCACGATGACCTCCCTGATCTAGATGTGAATCCCTTCATGATTAGGTGGGCTATATAAAATGTTCTTCTAACCACTTTGGCCACGTGGTTGTCAAATGAGAGATTGTTATCAACTTGGGTCCCCAGGTCCCTAATTACTTCTTCTGTACTTAATGGATTACCACCTATGTGGTAATTTGTGGGCACTTTGTTTTTGCCAAAGGGGATGACTATACACTTTTTGGTGTTTAGCTTGAGGCCATGGCTCTGGCATCAGTTGTCTGTTTCTATGAGGCCCTTTTGGAGGATGCTTGTGTCGGCTGGAGAGTCGATTATGGCGCCCGGTTTGCAGTCATCTACGAACTTGGTCAGCCACAGTCCTTCCATGTTGGCCTGTACCTCCAAGAAATATATACCGAACAAGAGAGGTCCCAGGACTGAGCCTTGTGGGACACCACTTGTAACTGGTTTGGAGTCTGACATGGCTCCAGCAATTCTAACCATGTGGGTTCTGTCCTTGAGCCAGTTTGCAACCCATCTAGTGACATAGGGGTTTATATTTAAGCTGGTGAGCTTATCTACAATGCCCGAGTGGGGTATTGTATCGAAGGCTTCATGAGGTCCAGGTAGGCTGTGTGGACCACCTTCCCTCACAATGGCCTTGGTGACTGTTTCAAAGAAATCGACCAGGTTTAAGAGGAAGTATCTGCCCTTAACAAAGCCGAATTGGGTAGGATCCAGTGTCTGTAGGTCCCCAATATCTTTATTTATGAGGTCCATGATGATCCTTTCCATAGCTTTGCAGACCAAGCTAGTCAGGCCAGGATCCTTTGAGGCACCACCTTTGTGGAGAAGGGACCACTGTTGCTGTATGCCACTCTTTGGGTACATATCCTGTAGTAAGGCTGAGATTGAACAGTAGTTTTATGTTTGGGTTTAGCTCTTCTTGGAGTTCATGTAGGAGCCGGGACACCGCCTGGTCCCATTGATGCTGTGTTTTTGCTTTGGAGGGTAGCTCTTACCTGAGCATCTGAGATGATAGCAGTTTTTGACAGGGATGCCTAGAGAAAGGAAAGATGTGGGTATTACGGTATGAAGGAAGAAAAACGGTGGGGGTGATGATTAGTGATCAGCAGTATGGTTTCATGCCAGGAAAGAGCACTACAGATGCAATGTTTGCTCTGAGACTGTTGATGGAGAAATACAGAGAAGGTCAGAAGGAGTTGCATTGTGTCTTTGTAGACTTGGAGAAAGCATATGACAGGGTGCCTAGAGAAGAGTTGTGGTATTGTATGAGGAAGTCGGGAGTGGCAGAGAAGTACGTAAGAGTGGTACAGGATATGTACGAGGGTAGTGTGACAGTGGTGAGGACTGCAGTGGGAGTGACAGATCCGTTTAAGGTGGAGGTGGGATTACATCAAGGATCAGCTCTGAGTCCTTTCTTATTTGCAGTGGTGATGGACAGGTTGACAGATGAGATCAGACAGGAGGCCCCGTGGACTATGATGTTTGCAGATGACATTGTGATCTGTAGTGAGAGTAGGAATCAAGTTGAGGAGATACTGGAGAGGTGGAGATATGCTCTAGAGAGCAGAGGAATGAGGGTCAGCAGGGCTAAGACAGAATATATGTGTGTAAATGAGAGGGAGGGTAGAGGAATGGTGAGGATGCAGGGAGTAGAGTTGGTAAAGGTGGGCGAGTTTAAGTACTTGGGATCAACAGTTCAGAGTAATGGTGAATGTGGAAGAGAGGTGAAGAAGAGAGTACAGGCAGGGTGGAATGGGTGGAGAAGAGTGTCAGGAGTGATTTGTGACAGACGGGTATCCGTAAGAGTGAAAGGGAAGGTCTACAAGAGTGTAGTGAGACCAGCTATGTTATATGGGTTGGAGACAGTGGCATTGACAAAAGGCAGGAGTCAGAGCTGGATGTGGCAGAGTTAAAGATGTTAAGATTTGCAATCGGTGTGACTAGGATGGATAGGATTAGGAATCGGTATATTAGAGGGTCAGCTCATGTTGGACAGTTTGGAGACAAAGCAAGAGAGACGAGATTGCGTTGGTTTGGACATGTGCTGAGGAGGGATGATGGGTATATTGGGAAAAAGATGCTAAGGATGGAGCTGCCAGGTAAGAGGAATAGAGGAAGGCCTAAGATAAGGTTTATGGACGTGTTGAGAGAGGACATGCAGGCGGTTGGTGTGACAGAGCAAGATGCAGAGGATAGGAAGAAATGGAAAGAGATGATCCGCTGTGGCGACCCCTAACGGGAAAAGCCGAAAGAGAATGATGATATAGATATACACATATAGATATAGATACATAGATAGATATAGATATGCATAAAGTTTTTTATAGTTACTGTAGTTATCATATTTCTGGTCAGTTTTTCCACTTGTTTTCTTGTATTTTGTTTCCCTTTTCCCCCCAGAATGTTGGACAAACCATTGGGATTTAAGAAGTGTGTTGCCTGTGCTCACAAGTTACCAAGTTCTGATGCACACGATGAATGTGTCTATTGTCTAGGACTCTCTAAGTTGGACATCTCCTGCTCCATTTTTGAAGCCTGCGGCTAGCAGGCTATTGTCAAAAGGCAAAATAAATTAATCTTGAAAGGACTTTTCCCTGCAGTGTGGGGAGAGTGTGCCTTCAGTGTCTACAAAACCTTTCTCTTCTCCTTAGAAGACACCAGTTGAAAAGCCTAAGGAGAGAAAAAAAAAAGAGATTTAAAACCTTGAGGAAGAGGTCTGCAGAGTGTACATCCTCTTCAGTTCCAGTTTCTAAAGTCGCAAATCCTTTGGAACCTTTGCTTTTCTCAAATCCAGTTTTCATTGGATCCAACACATGTCTGAAGTTCTAACCGGAGATGAGCTTTGCTATGTTCTGTTCACCAACTTTACATGAAACATAATACCATCTTTCCAGAACTCATTCCTGCACTGCTTTATCTTTCCGGTCAGCCAGATCTTCAAGGAGCCTTACCAGAGGAGATGTGGACAGGATGATGAAATTTCTTCACAGTCAGTTCCAGTTGTGGGTCTTCCTGGTTCTGGCCACTACCAGGGCCTAGTGAAAGGTACCTTCTCCACTTCCAGTAGTTGCTCCTTTTCCAATCTGACCTTTTGGATCAGAGCCTTTGGATCTGGCATCCATTCAGGGCATGTCTGCATCAGAGCCTAGGTTATATTCTTCCTTCACGCCAAGTTCTTTGGTTTGGTCTAGGAGCTGTCTTGAGTCTCTTTGAGCCAAATGGTCAGTACTGGCTCCAACATGGTAGGTTTGGAACAGAGTTCTTCAGAACCATTCGTCCATCTTCCAGTCTTGACATTAGACAGTTCTTCTCTGATATCTGTATCTGATCTAAGCTGTGCATTATCCTGGGTTGAGCCTCCTTTGAGGGGAGGGCGTTGGCTCCCCAGACCTGCATTGAGCTCGTCTTTCAAGAGAGTACTCTCTCATTCTAGAGGGGCGACTACCTCTCTGAGTTTAGATGCATCCCTCCCCAAAGGATCTCTCAGGGTTCAGAACCTAGTCTGTCTTCTTGTCCCATTGGGTCAGCCAGTAACCAAAAGTCTTGTGCTGGCTCCTATGGAGGAAACAATCTCATCTTCTGAGTCTTTCCCAAAGCATCCCACTAATGAGGTACACAGGAGGCATTCATGCAAAAGGAGGCACATGGATTCCCCTCAGGAATCTGTTGCCATTGATGGACCTCTCAGCTGCTTTCTGCAGAATAACCAGTTTTTAGTGAGGCTTTTGGTTTTGGCCTGTCTACCTCTAGGGTAGTTCTGCCTGTGAATGTGTTGATAGACTTTAATCTCTATAAGTGGGTATGGAAGGAGCTGGACACAGCTGATCCCATCCCTAAGAAACCAGATAAGTTCCTTGTCGCTCCCAAGGATCATTCCCATTGGAGCAAAGACCCAGCTGTGGATTCCATGGTATTGGCATCAGCCATCAAAAAGGAAATAGAAGAAAGTTCCTCTTTCTGTCTACCTAACAGGCAGTCTCGTGTGTTGGACAGATTTGGGAATCAAGTCTACACTTCATCTGCCTTCTTGGTGGGGGCATTGAATTATTTGATAAGTGTTGCACTTTTTCCGAGAGATTTGACCAAGGAGATCTCCATATCTCTCACAGAGACCTTGTCTGTTTATCAAAGAAAGTCCATTGATGCACAGATAGCTGTCCTCCAGTTCTTATCTAATGTCTCTATGAGCCTTATCTCCAGTGCCATGCAGGGTGCATCTAGAGCATCTGGCACAGGCATATCCATCACGAGACATGCTTGGATGAGAGTCTGTGACTTTGAGGAACATTTTAAGATGTCCTTTGTGAATACCTCTTATGACAGATCAACACTCTTTGGTCCTAAAGTGCAGGACAAAATATCTAGAAGTGAAGAAGAAGGTAAATCCCTTTCTGCCATAGAGATCACATTTTGCACATCTCAAAGGATCTTTTCCAGGAATTAAAAAGGAGGCAAGAAATTTTCTTATATAAATCCCAGGGATTTTCACCTGGCAGTTCTGAAGACAGAGTTCCCTGTGACAAGGTGGGAACACTTATAATGGATGTTGCCTAGCGGCAGAGGTGGTCAGCAGAATCAAGGCTTCAGAGGTCCTTTAAATATGCACACACATATGTATGTATATAGGTAGATACACACATTTAGTTCCGGCAGTAGTGGCAGCGTGTATAGTACTGTAAGGTAAGAAAAAAAGTATATGCCCTTTTCCCCACTGTAGTGTGATCCTGGTGTTAGTATATATAGTTGTGGGTGTGTGTGTGTGTGGGGAGAGGAGTCCCTCACCTTGGGGAGTAGCCCACTACCTAGTTTGGTTTTATATAATCTGGTTTCTGCTAATAGGGTAAGGAAGTAGTTTTTAAGTTTTGGAAAGAGTTAGTCATTGGTGTTGTAATTGTGCATGTCTATGGTTTAAAATTCAGATTTTTGAAGTTCAGCATTGTAATTTTTCAGTAAAATGAGTTTTCAGTATTTTGAAATTTATGTATTGTGGTCTCAGTCAAATGAAATTCAGTATTTTGAGTTTTCAGTCATGTGAAGTAGACCCGTGTGTGTGTGTATATCTACCTATATACATACATGTGTGTGCGTGTGTATCTATATCTATCTATAAATATATGGATGTTATATAATATATAGATATTATATATATATATATTGTTAGACAAAAACATCTGTTAGTATTGAAATTAGGAACTTGTCGACATAAATGTGCACAAAACTGCTAAGATGCTAAGACACAGTCTTCAAAAGACTTTAGCATTCTAAATTATATCATTGGAGTTGACCATTTTAAATGAAAAGGTCAAGAGACTCAGGAAACTGAATAAAAATGATTGCTTGCACTAAAAAACATTTTCAGCATTTTAAGTTTGACTGTGTTTACTGATTTTTTTATTAAGAAGAGCTCAGTAGGCTAGATATTGAAACCTTCAAGCCAGTGATGCAGAGGCTTTCCTCCAAGAAGGAACCACTGTCCTGATTGGCTTACTTCTGTACATTTCTGCCTGTGCAGGAGGCAAGGGGTGGAGTGTGAGGGTTGCAGGGTAGTTAAGGGAGTCTGTTGCACATGAGGATAATGCTGGTGTTTGTTGTGGCTCCTTGTACAACAACAGTGGATTTCTTCCCAGTACAGTTATAAGCATTAGGATACAATTACAGTGAATACAACAGCAAGGAGTATTATGTATTATAATCTGCACAATGTTGCATTCATTTATCTGTCCTTTTTAGAGGTTGAAAACAGAAAGATTTCAACAGCACTGTCAACAGGACATCACTTTATGCATACATGGACAGGTCAATAGTACAATAGCATCCTCTTCAGAAACAATACAGGGTTGTGTACGTTTACATTACAACATATAGTTCTAGTCTCCTTGCCACAGTAACAACCAAAAATGTTTGTCTTTCACATCAAAAATGTTAAAGCAACAGAAATCTTCAATTCAAGGGAAGGTTTTACTAAGCTTTTCTAGAATACTTTAAATCCTTAGGGGAGCTTACACATTGTTAGTCAGTTTAAGATAAAGAATTCCCTTCAATAATTTTGCCCAGGATGGGTCAAGTGAGTATGTTTCCAAGGAAAACAAACTGATATGGCAGAGCAATACACCTTTACAAAATATAAGCCAACGTCAAATAAAATACGTACTGTAAAACTCTGGCTAACTGTAAATATGTGTGTGTGTGTGTGTGTGTGTGTGTGTGTGTGTGTGTGTGTGTGTGTGTGTGTGTGTGTGTGTGCGTGCGTGTGTGTGCGTGCGTGCGTGTGCATGCGTGTGCGTGTGTGTGCGTGTGTGTGTGTGGGGGGGTTACACAATCTCTTCCATTTAGACAGATTATTCCATTTAGATTAGATGTTTATGCAGTGGGGGCGGGGTCATGGCCACATCTGGCATGGACTCTACACATATGACACATCACGTTATGGAAAAGAGAAGTGACATCTCAGATGTATGTACAGTTGTAGCCAACTACTGTGAGCAACATCAGCATCTCAGAAACTTAAGGGTGTCTACTACCTGTAGTGCTTTCCTTACATCCATACATATTAACATGGCATTTAGTTTTCTTTGACTTGGACACGTGGTTTCAGTAACTTTAGATGTCAGTTATCATTATGGGTGCTAAAGCTCTGACTTCATGGGGACATCCAACAGTACCTAACTACATTTAAAGGTGTTCATAGACATTTTACAGTTGCTGTGATATTCAGAGCAGCATATAACCTAATTATTGTGGAAATGAGAATGAATGACCTACTGATGAAGACTTGCACACTTCCTTATTTGATAGTGAAAAGTGCAAGCCCTTTTTTTAAATTACAGTCTTGGAAATAATTGTAAGCATGTTGTAGCACCTTCCTTGAACATATATTGTTTTGAATGTCTGGCCCAACATTCTTTCACCTTTTCATGTGTTTAGAAAAAGTGAGAAAGCCATTACTGCTTTTGGCTTCTTAGCTAGTAGAAGTGATGTTGACATATGTGATAAAATGTTGAAGCTGATAAGAAGGTAGATGAGGATGCTTCTTTGAAGCAGTTAATTTTGGTAGATTTTACATTTAATGGTCGATAATTCTGAGTGTATTTCTCTGATGAGTCTAAGCAAAGACTTGAACTAATTAAGCCTATACCTTTGTGTTCCTCTGCTTTCTTTTTCTGTGGTACAAAAGTTTTTTACTTCAAGAAAACGTTTTCTATTCCAAAATATTGATGTTTTGATGAAGAATTAAAAATTTTGGTTAAGGTATATTAAATTTCAGATTGATATTATGAGTTTAACCCCTTTAACCAAATGTGAAGTAGATTGATGTGGAACTCTAGATCTGATTGAAGGTTGAGATGCTACCCCCTCCTGCAAAAAAATGTTCTGAACTATGCGATACTGTTGGTAAAAGAGTATTCCCTTCTGCATTTCTGGATGTTAAGCTATTGAATATTTTACTGAGTTTTACAAAGTATCAGATTAACATTATTCACTAGGCTTGTACTATGCTGTAAGACAATTTTTCTGAAGATGGTAGTCAGAAGCTTCTTAATGTAGCATCTTAAAAATTGTGCTTTTGTTTTAGCTGTGCTCATGACAGTGTATTTTCATGTTCTTTATGTGCTGCTTCTTCGGTTATGGCTAGGAGACAAGCTTTTTCCACTCCTGAACCTTCACATGCATCTTGCCACTGTCTGTGAGAGAAATTGCAGTTTTCATTAATGTTGAAAGGCCAAGGATTTTTTTTTAAATGTACACTGTCCTTTTCTTTTACACATGACTCACTGATTGCGCAAGTGGTAGGTACACAATGAGTGTGGTGTGGGGACATCACTCACAAAACTGGCATTACCGTTCAGTTAGCCTTGCTCCCCTTCCTGAATGTGGATGTTGCCATTCAGGTTACTTGTCTCCAGTGGCGATTCTTTGGCAAACTGCATGATCCCAAAACATGATCTCTTCTTACCTCCCAGGGAGAAGTGAGCAGGTCGAAACTTCTCCCTTCTGTACATTCACCTCTGCTACTAGTCAAACCCAAGTTGTCAGTGCCATAGGACAATACCATGCCCCTTTGTGAATCTGTTGTGATAAGGATCCATGCTTTGCTAAAGGATTAGGTTTATTCTAGTAATGTGCTGTCAAAAAATAAATAAATAAGTAAGTAAGTAAAACATTTGTCTGCCACATCAGTTTTTGTTTTGGGCTCCAGGGCTTAATTCCTTATGCAGGATCTGGATAAGGGTAAAGTAAAGGTAACACTGTCCAGTATTTATTTGGTTGGTTGGTTGTTGGTTGATTGGCTGGTCAGTTGGTTGAATGGGTTAGTTCCACTAGACATAGCCTATTACCAGTGACTCAAGTAGATTGGGCCTTTCTTTAATGTCTGATCTGAAGGATGGCACTTGATGAGAGCAACACTGCAACACAGTGTCAGTACTGGAAACTTAATCTAGGCATCTGTTGTGGGAATCGATCCCCCAGCTTTCTGCTTTTCCAGCATCAAAGGAAAGTGTGCTGTCTTTTGAGTCTTAGTTAGTAGTGTCAGCTGACTCCCTTTTTCCTCTCTGACCAAACAGAGTGATATTTCTCTGGCACCCTTTTTTCTGCTTTCTGAAGTCAGTCTTTCTAATATCTAGCTTATGAAAGAGGAGAGATGTAGCCTTAATGGAAAAGGAAGAGGACCTCACATTAACAGCAAGACCTTTTTTAGATGTTGTGTCACTTTCCTCAGCATTATGATGGCACTAATGTCACATTATTAAGTGTCACAATGAAATTGAATACCAGGTCACATATGTGGATAATATAGTATTATTTATTGGGAGCTTTTTGGGTTGCTTCAGCAGAATCCTCGGATAAAGAGTCTTGTAATCCTTTACTTTTTCAAGGAATTAAATTAATGCATAGCAGTAGCTTTGAAAAATGGGAGATAGTCTTTTTTTTATCCTTTTGCAGTACTTAGCCCAATGGCTTCTGTATCTAAACCCAGCTGTTGCATTCATTCTGTTGTAGCTAGAATTGGGAATCCCCAGGCTAGCGAAATTCCTTCAGCCCATTCTTTCCTGTACAGAAATCACAATCCGACTAGTAGGGTGTAGGCCAGCTGTTCCTGCTGGGCAGCCTACCCTCCCCATTGGTGGACCTTCCTAAGCTCTACTATGTCCCCTGATGGATTTCTGCATCTACATGATGAATTCCTGTCGGCTTATGGCGTGACTTACAGCACAGTCTCACCAGGCAGGAGCACTACAAGGTGAATCACATAGTGCTGCCAATAGTTGTTAACCATGTGGTGAGCCAGAGCTGTCTGTCTCCCTTCCCCCAGAATGGCTCGCTGTGCCAGTGACCACTTAGTCCCATCCTTCCCTGCCACTTCATTCATCACCTGAACTACTATTCAAACTTGGGTCGCCTGTGATGTAGTCAGAGTTTTATCCCACTGGGCCACAGAACTGCTTTAATTTTTCCCTTTTAAATAATTTTGTTAAAAGGACAGATTGAAAGAGTCAATTTGTTGACAAAATCATTGCTGTCTTCTTCTGCAGACATCTTCCAGTACGTTTTCTGCATTATTCTTCCCTTTATTGACTTCATCTTGGAGCTTAGATATTTACATTTTGCTTTCTTTCAGTCTGTTTTCATCTGATA
Source organism: Protopterus annectens (assembly GCF_019279795.1). NCBI lineage: Eukaryota > Metazoa > Chordata > Ceratodontiformes > Protopteridae > Protopterus > Protopterus annectens. The sequence goes on from NC_056732.1 coordinate 329,948,799, forward strand.
TCAGCTTTTACATTATGCCACAAAACCTACATGTTTGTCTAAATGGAAGAGATTGTGTACCCCCCCCCCCCACACACACACACATATTTAGAGTTAGTCAGAGCTTTACAGTATGTATTTTATCTGACGCTGGTCTTATTTTTTGTAAAGGTGTATTGCTCTGCTATATCAATTTGTTTTCCTTGGAAACATACTCACTTGCCCCATCTGGGGCAAAATTATTGAAGGGAATTCTTCATCTTAAACGGACTAACAATGTGTAAGCTCCCCTAAGGATTTACAGTATTCTGGAAAAGCTTAGTAAAACCTTCCCTTGAATTGAAGATTTCTGTTGCTTTAACATTTTTGACATGAAAGACAAACATTTTTGGTTGTTACTGTGGCAAGGAGACTAGAAGAACTATATGTTGTAATGTAAACGCACACAACCCTGTATTGTTTCTGATGAGGATGTTATTGTATTATTGACCTGTCCATGTATGCATAAAGTGATGTCTTGTATTACTCTTAGTGCTGTTGAAATCTTTCTCTTTTCAACCTCAGAAGGACAGATAAATGAATGCTACATTGTGCAGCTTATAGAAGCATCTGTTGGCATATTTTTCAGGACCAAGGACTTTAGGAACTCAGGCTAGGCTTTTTCATAGCTTTTGCTTTGAACAAGTTGGGTTTTCCAAGAGGTGAGCAAGTTGATTCCACCTGATGGTTGTCCAGTTTTTTTTTTTTAGCTCTTCAAATAAGCCGTACCAAGTTGTGATTTGTTCAGCTTAGCTTAAGGCAATGCTTTTACTTTCTTGGTAGTATCTCAGTAGAGGGATGTTTGTGTAGCAGCGTTACAAACTGGATTATTATTATTATTATTCTAAGGCAGAGGGAGATTTTTTGCAGTCATCATACAGGCCGTGGTTGTGGAGCTTCCGCTTTCTTGTCAAGATTCATATGTTGATTTTTTTCCAAAAAGTAAAGGAAATAAGAAAAATATTGTAATGCATTTTTGAGTAACTTGCCTTAAAATTTATGAATGCCAGCCTTTTTCTCCTTCTGTTTCATTTTCTTTTTATCCTAATGTTTTGCCCCTGTTGAATTGTTGGTACTGAAAGTGAATACATCTGTAGTCTGTTTTTTGACACTTTGGCATAGTGTGAGCTTGGTTGTGGTGCAGGAAGTATTGTGAGGTTCTGGCTGCTGTGTCTTCTGAGGAACACAGTAAGGTTCTCCCTTATTTAGCATCTTCTTTTTATTAAAATTATTATTATTGTTATTATTATTATTGTTATTAGGGCGGCTGCGGTGGTGCAGCAGTTAGCATTGCCGCGTCACAGCAAGAGGTTCTCTGGTTCGATTCTTGGCTGGGGTGCCTTCTGTGAGGAGTCTGCATGTCCTCCCCTGTGGTCACGTGGGTTTCCTGTGGGTGCTCCGGTTTCCTCCCACATCCCAAAGACATGCTGTAGGTGGATTGGACACTCCTAAATTGGCCCTAGGCATGAGTGTGTGTGCATGTATATGTGTGTGTGCCTTCTGCGGACGGTTGGGCGCCAAGCTGGCAACTCGACACCTTAAAACTCCACTGCCAATCATGAGAGGACAGGTGATCTGCTGTGGCAACCCCTAACCGGTAAAAGCCAAAAGAAGATTATTATTATCATCATCATCATCATTAATATCACAATCATTACCTTCCATGGGTTATTCTGAGAGATGCAGTTTCTGTACAGGTGGTTAGTATGCAAAAGGCAACTTGTCTTATTATTATTTATTATTACATTGAAGGATTAGTTGATGTACTAAAGATTAGAGTGTGATTTTTTTTTTTCTGCCATGATAGCTGAACCATGTTGTGCTTCTGCTCTTTCAGCCGTGGCTCTTACAACTGAAGGTATGGGTGCAGAGGATGTCCTTCAAGGATGCATCTGCAGTCATAACATATGGGTTGTCCTGCCTCAGGCAGCCCTTCGGTCGGCCGGATTCCAAAGTCTGGGTCTGGCCTCTGCTGATGTCGCACTTTCCCCGACGTCAGAGCGTCTGGGGTATAAAAGCATCAGCCGACGCCATTTTCCTCAGTCTTTCTTGCCGCGTGGTGCCCGAAGCAGAAGCTGTTCGCAAGTGCCGGTCGGTCAGATCCAGAGATTTCAGCTACCGAAGACTTCGAAAAAAGCTAAGTACCCCGTTGGGGACTCTTTCTTGCCTCAGCCGATGTCAGACAAAGTAAATAATTGTTTAACTTGTGGGAAACAAATACCTCATAAGGATTTCCATTCTTACTGCCTTCCTTGCTTAGGCCCAGACCACGACGTATCCGCCTGTTTAGCCTGTGCCTCCTTCAACTGACGAACCCTTAGACGTCGGTCGGAGTTTGCAGAGGAATTTTTTGGAGCCGCTTTTGCTTATAAAATGCCGTCGGAGACTCCGACTTTGCATATGGTCAAAAAACGCAAGGAAAAGGACCGACACTCGGCCCGGTTTCGGCTGAAACCACGGCTAGGCCTACCGCGAGTGTCTCGGTTTCGGCCGAAACCGAGTCCACGGCTATTCCTTCAACCGAAACCATACTTCCGACCACCGAGGTCCGAGAGGCCCCGGCTGAGTCAGCTTCAGAACTCCCTACCGAAGCTAGTGTTCAGGAATTGTCCGACACCATACCTTTGGACATTTCTACCCCTGCACGTGGGGCAGCTAGGCCCCCAGCTTCTATGTCTATTAAGGCCTTTTCCAGGGCTAAAGCTGCCAAACTAACAAAAGCTTTGCCTGCCAAATCTACATCCCAGAGGCTTTCCTCTAGTTCACAGATCCTCAGCCTTGCTGAGGACCTTATCTCCTTAATCAGGGGTTCACAACCTCACCCAGACAGGGCCTCTCAACCTCCTCCAGACAAAAGGCCCAGGACTGAACCCTCTGAACCTCACTCCTCAGATTACTCCACCGATGGATCTGACTTGTCAGACCACCAGGAAGGGGCTTACTCGCCTTATGAGGATTCAGATGCAGAGGAATCTATCCCTTCGGCCTCCCCTCCTGAAGAATTTTCCTTTGGGGAGACTTTGCACTCCATGAGAGAGCACTTTCAATGGCAAGGTCAGGATTTCTCTGATTCTAGAAAAAGATTAAGAACCTTTTTGCATTTGCCTCAGCATAGGCCCTTAGCTATACCTCCTGTTCTAAATGTAATTGATGATGTGTACAATGATGTCAGTACAGCCCCTGATTCTCTTGCTCCGGCCCCTGCCAAACCTGACAGATATTACAGGGTCCCAGATTCTCATTTCCATCTGTAAAAAGCCCATGCTGCAGACCCAGAAACTATTTCTCAGGGCCCTAAAGGGGTTGCAGCCGCTACTGCCAAAATCCCTACCCTCTGAAAGAGAGTCTAGAGCTTTATACAGATGGGGAATAAGGTCTATTCATCTGCAACTCTTTCTGCCAGGGCATTAAACTGTCAATTCCATATGATACAGTACCAAGAGTTTTTGTTAGATCAACTGAATAAGAAACTTTCTTCTCCTGAACCCTTAGACTGTAAATCCCTTCAGGATTTGGTACATAACTCACAACAGGTTAGTAATCATTTTCTAAAATGTGGCTGTGATGCACTGGAGGCTTCATTTAGATCAGCTATGACTGGGGCAGTTATTCGTAGGCATGCTTGGCTGAAGGAGCAATCTTTGCCAGACCATGTCAAAGCTAAACTCCTCGATGCTCCAATGGAGAAGCAACATTTATTTGGCTCCCCTGCACAGGAGATTCTAAAAAAGGTTGAAGAAAAAGCAAAATCTGTGCAAACAGTTAGAGATTTCCTGCAAGTTCAACCACCGAGGTTCAGCAGAAACTGGCCTACAAAGAATTGGTCCTTTCCAGACTCTACCAGAGCCCAGAGAGCCAGGAACAGGCGCCCCAGAGGCAGAGGTCAATCGAAGGGCTCCTACAGAGGCCGTCAGTGGCAGCCTGCCAACCAGAGGAGTAGTGCAACTGCTACAACTACAACCACTACTACAGGACAGACCCAATGACTTGACTCTGATTCCGCCTACCAGGGATCAACTGGAAGCACCCTTGGGTGGAAAGCTGGCTTTATTCTCAAAAAACTGGCATTGCATTACAAAGGATACATGGACATTGCAAATAATAGACAAAGGATACAGGTTTCACTTCCACACTTTGCCAAAAAGAAGTGGAATGCCAAACCTTCCACTAAATCAGAAGGCAGAGGCTTTAAGACAAATCAGCAATTTACTTCAGATGAAAGCCATAGAAAAGGTACCATGTTCAGAACAAGGCCAAGGATTTTACTCCAGACTATTCCTTGTACCAAGAAAAGAAAACCAATGGAGGCCTATTCTCGACCTGTCCGCACTGAACACTTATCTCATTGTGCCAAAATTCAAAATGTTGACCTACAGCAACTTCTTCCCATGTTGGGCAAGGAGTCTTGGCTGGTGACTCTAGATCTCAAGGAGGCATACCTGCACGTCCCTATCCGACCAAATTGCAGAAGACACCTCAGATTTCTTGCAGGATCAGAGCATTATCAATTCTCAGCATTGCCCTTTGGCTTATCTACTGCGCCCAGAGTATTCACGAAATGCCTGGCATCAGTAATTGCTCATTGCAGACTTCAGGGAATTCAAATTTATCCATACCTGGACGACTGCCTAATACAAGCGGACAACAAGAAAAAATTGTTAAGGGACTTGGCCTATGCCATACACCTGCTACAGACCTTGGGATACACAGTCAACATCCAAAAGTCAAGACTACTTCCATCCCAAAGGATAACCTTTCTGGGTGCAGATCTGGACACAATCACCCAGATGGCTTTTCTCACAGAAGAAAAACAAAAACAACTTCCAGATTACTTCATGACTCTGTCAAGACAAACTCAGCTTACTGCAAGGAAAGTCCTGCAGGCCCTGGGTTACATGGCATCTTGCATAATTTTAATCCCACATGCCAGGCTGCATATGAGGAAATTGCAATGGTACCTAAGGAGTGTATGGTCTCAACACAGTCACAGTTTAGAAACCATGATACCAATCATTCCATGCCTTCAAAAGGAATTCCTGTGGTGGGCTCAGGCCTGCCAGTCCAACAGAGGGTTGCCTTTCAACAAACCAAAAACAAGGCAGACCATCACCACGGATGCCTCAGACCGAGGATGGGGAGCACACATGGAGGACAAATGTATCCAAGGCCTATGGCCTCAAGGGCAGCTAAGCATGCACATAAACCAAAAGGAAATGCTGGCAGTGAGGCATGCAATCGAGGCATTCAGACCCTTCCTCCAACAAGGACATCTGTTAATAAGGACAGACAACACAACGGTCATGCGGTACATAAACAAACAGGGAGGCACACATTCCTACCCTCTATGCCGGATGGCTATGAATCTGTGGACTCTATGCCTGAATCTCAGTATCCAGCTGCAGGCCCAGTTCGTACCAGGAAAAGAAAATGCACTAGCAGACAGCTTAAGCAGAACTACCATGGATGCACACGAATGGATGCTGCATCCAGACATCTTCAAACTCATAACAAAGACATGGGGAATGCCAGAGATAGATCTGTTCGCCTCCCCACTCAACCACCAACTGAAGACATTCTGCTCAAGGACATACCACCCACAAGCTTGGAGGGTGGACTCTCTCTCTTTCAGCTGGAATGCCCTAACAGTATATGCCTTCCCACCGCTCCCATTGATGTACAAGGATGTTCTTCATTCCACATTGCTGCAGTCCTAACTATTGGGTAGTCCGCTGTCCAGTCGGCCCGAATACCAAAGTATATGGCTGACGTCGGTCAGGGCGCATTAGACTGACGTCAGTACGTCAGGGTACTAATGCGCATGACCGACGTCATATCCTCAGTCTTTTTTGCCGCATGGTCCGATGCAGAAGCAATTTTGCGAGTGCAGGTTGGCGTTCTGAAAGTTTCTGAAGTCAGAGTTTCAGACCGATTCAAAGTTGGCTAAGTACCCCGTTGGGGAATATTTTGGTTTTTCTTGCCTCAGTATTTAACTGGATGTCAGAAAAAGTGAATAACTGTATTTCTTGTGGGAAACAGATACCTCATAGGGATTACCATACTTTGTGTATACCTTGTTTAGGGCCTGAGCACGACGTTGTTGGATGCCGCTCTTGTGCTAGATTTAACAAACGCACTATTAAGAGAAGGTTAGACTGTGCCAGGTTAGTTTTGGGAAGTGTTGTAATTATAAAATGCCGTCGGATGCTCCGACGCCCGCTTCGCCAAAAGCGCAAGGACAAAGCAGCAAAGCCTAGAGTTGAAGAACCGACAGTCCCGGACGTCGGTTCTCTAGAAGGCTCAGTGGAGCCGGAGGTTCTGCCAGGAGTTTCTTTGGAGTCTCAGGGAGAGACTTTACTGTTACAAGATGTGTCCTCTCAGGAAGTAGGCCAGTCTGAGGGGCTTCTCAGGTGGCTGTTCTTCCCTCTCTTCCTAAGGTGGTTAGGGCCTCCCTTCTGTTTCCAAGGCTTCTTTGAGAGGCAGGCCAAGTTTAGCTTCAGTGGGGGTTTCTCCTAGTGCTTCAGGGTCTTTGCCTAAGAAACATATGCTTAAAATGGCAGAGGATTTAATTACTATGATTAGGGGTTCTATGCCCCCTCCTGATAAGAGGCCTAGGGTGGAACCTGAGTTTGAGAGTTTTGAGCAATGTTCGGAGGCTTCTGAGTCTTGCTGAAGACTTGCAGGAGTATCCTCTTTATTCTGATTCTGATGTGGATGATTCTACTCCTTCAGCTTCTCCTCCTGAGGATTTTTCATTTTCAGAGACTCTGCATTCCATGAGGGAGCATTTTAAATGGGAAGGTCAAGATTTCTCTGATTCCAGGAAGAGGCTTAGGGAATTCTTGTTTTACCCCAGCATAGGCCTTTAGCTATACCTCCTGTTCTGAATGTGGTGGAAGATGTTTTGCAGAGGCTTCCCTGAATCCTGATTCTTTGCCTCCTGCCCCAGTTAAACCGGATAGGTACTATAGGGTGCCTGAAGCTCATAAGTATCTTTTAAGAGTCCTAGGGCAGACCGGAAACTGTCTCTCAGGGGCCTAAAGGTGTGAAGGCCTCTGTTGTTAAAAATCCTGTTCCTCCTGATAAAGAGGCAAGGGCTTTGGATAGATGGGGAAAGAAAGTGTATACTTCTTCCACTTTAACCATGAGGGCGTTGAATTGTCAGTTTCACATGTTAAAATATCAGAATTATCTCCTTTCACAATTGAAATCTAAGGTGGATGCTCTGGCAGAAGGTATTGAGTGTAAAGAGTTGCAGGATTTAGTTCATGTGTCTGAACAGGTGGGTAAACATTCCCTGCAGTGTGGTTTTGATGCTGTGCAGGCCTCCTCGAGGGTGGCTGCCACTGGTTCTGTTCTTCGAGGCACGCCTGGTTGAGGGATCAGAATTTAGCTGAGCATGTTAAAACAAGGATTTTGGATGCTCCTTTACAGTCTGATGTGTTGTTTGGTGCGCCTGTGGAAGCAGTTTTAAAGAAAATGGAGGACAAGGCTAAGTCTATGCAAACTGTTAAGGATTTTTTGCAGGTTCAGCCTCCAAGTTTAGTAGAAATTGGCCTACTAAGGGATGGACATATCCTGCTTATGATTCCCAGTCTAGGGGTAGGTCTAGGCGTGGTAGGGGTAGAGCTCAAGGTTCTTTTAGGCCTAGAACAGGAGTTCACCTGCTCAGTCTTCTGGTGAAGGCAGGGGTCAGTCCTTTCGTAAACAGACCCAATGACCTACCTTTTCAGCTGCCAGTACATTCTCGCCTGGCAGCACCTTTGGGAGGAAGGCTGGCTCTTTTCAAAGAAAATTGGGATTTAATTACCCAAGACAGATGGGTTTTGGATATCATTCACCACGGTTACAGGTTTTATTTCCATACCTTGCCTCCTTTCAAAGGCATGCCAGACATTCCTCCTCTACAAAGAAAAGAGACTCACAAGCAAATTTCTCTGTTGCTTCAAATAGGGGCCATTCAGCCAGTTCCTGTGCCAGAAAGGGGCCTAGGATTTTATTCTCGCCTGTTCCTAGTACCGAAGAAGGGGAACACGTGGAGACCAATTTTGGATTTATCTATCCTCAACACTTATCTGGACATTCCCAAGTTCAAAATGTTGACGTTACAACAGCTTTTACCTCTGCTGGGCAAAGATCACTGGATGGTAACTTTAGATCTCAAGGAAGCTTACCTTCATGTGCCTATAAGACTAAGTTGCAGGAAGTATCTGCGTTTCGAGCTGGAAATTCTCATTATCAGTTCTCTGCATTGCCCTTTGGCTTATCTACTGCCCAGAGTATTCACAAAGGTTCTGGCTCCAGTGATAGCTTACTTCAGGCTAAAAGGAATTCAAATCTATCCTTACTTGGACGACTGCCTGATTCTGGCTCAAGAAAAGGAAGACCTTCTACAGCATTTGGAATATGTCATAGCAGTGCTAAGATGCCTAGGGTATTCTGTGAACGAAATAAAGTCCAGTCTAGTACCCTCTCAAGACATGTGCTTTCTGGGTGTGAGACTGAATACAGCAGCCCAGATGGCCTTTTAACCCTGGACAAACAAAAGAATCTTTCCAGTTACTTCCATCAACTATCTCTTCAGTCCGGGCTGACTGCAAGGACAGTCCTTCAAGCCTTAGGGTTCATGGCATCTTGTATTCTGGTGCTTCCCAATGCCAAACTGCATATGAGGAAGCTGCAATGGTATCTCAAAATGTATGGACACAGCACTGCCAGGATTTGGACACTGTCATTCAAATTATACCTTGCATTCAAAAGGAATTTTTGTGGTGGGCTCAGGAATGTCACCTAAACAAGGGACTCTCTGTGACCCGGCCAGAGGCGAGTCAGATTCTAACGACAGATGCCTCAGACATTGCTTGGGAGCTCATCTAAATGGAAAGTGGATACAAGACAAGTGGCCTGCCAGACTACAGCATCTACATATCAACATGAAAGAGATGTTAGCAGTCCAGTTTGCATTAATGGCTTTCAAGGAGTTACTTCTTCCAGGGCAGGTGTTGATTCTAACAGACAACACAACTGTCATGTGGTACATCAACAAACAAGGGGAACACATTCTTACCCATTGTGCAGGCAAGCAATGATTTTATGGGAGACTGCGCTCAGCTTGCAACTAACTCTTCAGGCAAGGTTTCTGCCGGAGCACAGAACTCCTTAGCAGATGTGTTAAGCAGACAAATCATGGATCCCCACGAGTGGAAACTGGATCTTCATGTATTTCAAAATTGACAGTGTCATGGGGAACTCCAGACATAGATCTGTTCGCTTCTCCACTAAACCACCAGCTGCCAAAGTTTTGCACAAAGAGGTTTCATCACACAGCTTGGAAAGTGGATGCTCTTTCTTTCAGTTGGAAAAATCTTCATGTGTATGCCTTTCCACCTCTGCCTCTTCTCCCAAAGGTGCTTCTAAAGGTCAGACAAGACAAGCCAAGGATGATTTTAATAGCTCCAGATTGGCCTCGCAGCACTGGTACCCATTACTGAGGAGTCTGGTAAGGAAGCCTCCATGGCCTTTACCCTTGATTCCACACCTGTTGTCTCAGAGGGACGGTCACCTGCTCAATGTCAAGCTTCACTCTCTTCATCTAACAGCCTGGCATATTCTGTTTTGAAAGACAGCAGGTCTCAACTTCCTCAACAAGTTTTAAATGTGATTATGGAAGCCAGAAGACCTAGTACAAGGAAAGTGTACGCAGAAAAATGGAAGAGATTTTTATTTTGGTCTGCATCAAAGAATTTGGAGATTTCTGAGCCTAATTTGAGTGTGGCTCTTCAATATCTTACTGAGTTATTGGACAAAGGTTTGTCTTTCTCTTCCATTAAGATTCATGCTGCAGCAATTTCAGCTCACTATGATTGTGACCCACCATTGTTTTCACATCCTTTGTTCAAGCAATTTCTTAGAGGGGCAAAGAATATAAGACCCCCACGTAGAGCTCCTACTCCTGCTTGGGATCTCAATTTTGTGTTGGAGAAACTTACTCTACAACCTTTTGAGCCTGCGGCTACTGCTGAACTGAAATACTTGTCATGGAAGACTGCTTTTTTGTTGGCCATTACTTCTGCAAGAAGGGTTTCTGAGTTGCAGGCCCTTATGGCGGTTGAGCCTTTTGATTTTTCATAAGGATAGGGTATCATTACGTACTAATCCTTCCTTTATGCCTAAGGTGGTTTCTAGTGTGGCTTTAAACCAAACTATTCATTTGCCTACTTTTATGCAGATCCTCAAAATAAAGGGGAAAAGATTTTGCACACTTTAGATGTACACAGGCAATTGCGTTATTATTTAAGCAGGACTAAGGATTTTAGGCAGTCTCAGCAGTTGTTTGTTTCTTTTGCTTTGAGTTCGCAGGGCAAGCCTGTGTCAAAACAAACTATTTCTAGGTGGATTGGGTTTTGCATTGCATTTTGTTATTCCCATCATGGCAAGGAGATTCCAGCTGGGATTAGGCCTCATTCCACTAGGGCTACTGCCACTTCAACAGCATTTCTAAGGGGTGGCAACTAAGGATATTTTGGAGGCAGCTACTTGGAGTTCAGTGCATACTTTCTCTAAGCATTATCACCTTCCTCTCTACTCTAAGTCTAGGGCTGGTTTTGCCACAGCTATTTTGCAAGGCATATTGTCAGCTCCTGCTTCTTTATGATTTGCCAGCCTCCTTACCTCTGCTTTGGGATTCTACCCAATAGTTAGGACTGCAGCAATGTGGAATGAAGAACATAGTACAGTTTTGTACCTACCATAAATGTAGATGTTCGAGGATCCACATTGCTGCAGTCCAATTTACCCTCCCTCCTTCCCCTCTGTGTTTAGGGGTGGTTGTGTAGGTGAGGATATATGCTGGTAATTTTGTATATATATTGTACATATTTTTGGTGCAGGTATATTTGGCCTTGTCTTTTTCGGGTCTTCTGACATCTGGGGCAAGAAAAGACTGAGGATATGACGTCGGTCATGCGCATTAGTACCCTGACGTACTGACGTCAGTCTAATGCGCCCTGACCGACGTCAGCCATATACTTTGGTATTCGGGCCGACTGGACAGCGGACTACCCAATAGTTAGGACTGCAGCAATGTGGATCCTCGAACATCTACATTTATGGTAGGTACAAAACTGTACTTTCTACTGAAGATCAGGGAGGAACAGCCAAAAGTGATACTAATAGTTCCGGACTGGCCAAGATAACACTGGTATCCATTATTGAGAAGCATGTCTCAGACAAAATCATGGCCTCTCCCCCTACGGCCTCTTCTTCTGACGCAGAACAATTTCAAGACCCTGCATCCCAACTTGAAAACATTGCAGCTAACTGCCTGGAAAATTCCTTAAACCCCAATCAAGCTATTTTATCTCAGAGGGTGAAGGACATTATCCTGGAGGGTCGCAGGCCCTCCACAAGGAAGACATACTCAGCTAAATGGAAGAGATTTCTCATTTGGAGCACATCAAAGGGCACGGATGTCACAGTGGCAAACCTAGCACATATCCTGGAATACTTAGCAGAATTGTTCCACAATGGCCTGTCCTATTCTTCCATTAAGATTCATGCTTCAGCAATCTCAGCAGAATACAATGTGGATCCACCTATCTTCTCACACCCTCTCCTTAGACAATTTCTGAGAGGGATAAAAAATATTAAACCTCCAAGAAGACCCCCTCTACCTGCCTGGGATCTCAACTTTGTGCTGGAGAAACTGACACTACCCCCTTTTGAACCAGCAGCATCAGCGGATCTACAGTTTCTATCTTGGAAAACTGCATTCCTTCTGGCAATCACTTCAGCAAGAAGAGTATCTGAGTTACAAGCATTAATGGCAGTGCAGCCTTTTCTTATTTTCCACCAGGACAGAGTGTCACTAAGAACCAATCCTACTTTTATGCCAAAGGTGGTATCTAGGCTATCCTTGAACCAAGCTATTCACTTGCCTACGTTCTTCCCTAATCCACAGAATAGAGGGGAAAAACTTTTGCACACCCTGGATATACACAGACAACTACGCTACTACTTGGACAGAACAAAAACTAGCAGAAAAACTGACCAACTTTTTGTAGCATATGCAACTGGGGTGCAAGGAAGAGCAATTTCCAAACAGACAATTTCAAAATGGATAGGAAATTGCATTCGCTTTTGCTACTCCTTTCATGGAAAGACAGTTCCTGAAAATATCAGGCCTCACTCCACAAGGGCCACGGCCACCACTACAGCCTTCCTACGGGGGGTGGCTACCAAGGACATTTTAGAAGCTGCTACTTGGAGCTCCATGCATACATTTGCCAAGCATTACAATCTACCTTTATACTCTAGATCCAGAGCAGGGTTTGCAACTGCAGTCCTGCAGGGGATCTTAACTACACCATCCTTTTCTTAGTACCTCCTCCCCCAGATTGGCTATGGTATTCTACCCATATTTTATGACTGCAGATGCATCCTTGAAGGACATAGTACAGTTTTGTACCTACCATAAATGTAGATGTCCGATAGGTATGCATCTGCAGTCAGGATTACCCTCCCTCCTTCCCCTCTGTGGTAGTCCTAGGGTGCTTACCCCTCTTTTAGCTAGCTGGGGGAATCTATTATGGTGTATTTGTTTGTTTATACATGTATATAATTTGCAAATGTTTGGAAATTTTCAGCATTTATCCAAATTTAGCCTTCCTAGAGGGCACCTGGCATCTGGGGCAAGAAAAACTGAGGAAAATGGCGTCGGCTGATACTTTTATACCCCATACGCTCTGACGTCGGGGAAAGTGCAACATCAGCCGAGGCCAGACCCAGACTTTGGAATCCGGCCGACCGAAGGGCTGCCTGAGGCAGGACAACCTATATGTTATGACTGCAGATGCATACCTATCGGACATCTACATTTATGGTAGGTACAAAACTGTACTTTCCCAATGTACACCTGGAACTGACGCCACTCGGTGGTCACTTTAGATATTGCAGGTAGGGAAGAAGGAGGAGGTGTAGCTCAGTTGCGAGGGTTGCCTTGGTGAGTGCCATGGGATTGTATAACTTTTTATGATGACTACTGAAAAAGAAAGTAAATAAGTCATGCTTTTGTGGTGAGCATGTCACCATACTTTCTTGACTTTTGCAAGAAAATTTGAGAGCAAGAGAACTAAATTTGTGTGATATCTTTGTAGTTGCTATACTGGACCATGTTTTGAAAATGAGGTTTTTCATCCACATACTCTATACAATCCCAAAAGAAACAAAATACCATCTTTTGCCCTACTATGTTTTGTCTACTGCTTTAGGGTTTCCATCTAGTAAAATGCTTTTTATGCTTCTGCAGTGCAGAAGATTGTTTCACCTCAGTTAATGGCTTTCTGTCCATGAAATGGAGTCGTACTTTCTTGAAAGTTCTAGAAAATATTTGCATCTTCTGTCTTGTATGTGAAGAGACTATTATATTTCTTAGATATTTTGCCAGTATAGTCGGTTGTATCCATTGCTGGGTTTAATATTGGGCACATACTGCCTTGCGCCGCTGTCATTCAGTAATAGAATTGTTGCTGGTCTAACTGACTTCAGAAATTCCTCCTCCTCCTCTTCAGCTACTATGATGTAAGAAAGAACAGAGCTGTTTACCATATAATTTTGCTAATAAGCACTGCAGGTGGTCAGTACTTGACAGACTCCTACTATTGGAAATGTATTAAAATATGAGAGGTCCATTAACCTGTAATTACTCTTTTCCATAGCCATATCCCTTTTGAATGAAAGATGTGTGGCCAAATGTGGTGTCAGTATTCTGCCATGACAGTTTTTCATCAGCTGCAGCTTGTAGTTCTTTTGTGAGAATGTCATTTTGTACAACCTTTAGCTGACTGTAGCGATCACAGTAGATCTTCCAAATCTTAACCCCTTGACTAACCAGAACATGACCAGGCAACATTCCATTTTACAGAGGTGGTCAGTTTTTTTTTTGACCACTTGAGGTTAGCTAGTGAATATCCTTGGTCCATTGTATGTGGTAGCTAGTTGCCTGTGTTGGACTGCTGAATTACTGTCATGTTGCATTGCTGCTTAGGTAAAGTATGCTCTGATCTACTTTGCAAGTTTCCATGAGCCATTCAAATTTCTGTTTTATATTTTAGGCTCCATTTGTGGTGGTGCAGCGGTAGCATTGTTGCCTCACAGCAAGAGGTTCTCCCGTTCGATTCTCAGTTGGAGTGTGGGGAGTGCCTTCTGTGTGGAGTCTGCATGTCCTCCCCGCAGTTGGGTGAGCATTTGAAAGACATGCATACATGGGCCTGCCTTCGTTGAAGGTTGAACGTCGAGTTGGCACCTCGGCTTTCGTGAAAATCTACTGCCAATCATTAGTGGACCGGAGTTCCGCTGTGGCGACCCCTAACCGGGAAAAGCCGAAAGACAACAATATTTTAGGCTCCATTTGTGATAGCATAAATAGTCTGGTATAAAGCTAAAAATAAAAATGGTGCAACACAGCCAACATGCCGTTTATTGATAATTAATTTAAGCTTTTCCTACCATAGGCTCCCTCAAATTATCTGAGGTTGCTGATTGTGTCTGAAGTTGTGTGTGTATGTGTGTATGTATATATCTGTCTATATCTTTGCATATGTGTGTGTGTGTGTGTGTGTGTGTGTGTGTGTGTATATATATATATATATATATATATATATATATATATATATGTATATATGTATATGTGTGTGTGTGTGTATATGAACAAAAATGTAGGACACAGCACCACAGCAAACCAATAAAAATCAGATGCGAAAGAACAGTGTAAAATCCAAATAGACCTTTATTCGAACACTGAGGTGAGCACTTTTTGCGATGAACTCGCTTCTTCAGACCATACAAAAAATCAGCAGCATGTCAAATATTTAAAATGTAATCAATTAAATATCTACCAATAAAAAACATTAAAGTACAATAGCCATAAAAATTTAAAGGCACAGCTTTCTTTTAAGACAGAAACCATAAGAGGCTATTGCCATAGAAACACACATAGCAGTATACTTATTTAAGAAGCTTTCATTCTTTCATAACTGGCTTAAGAGGTACTGATTCATTCAAACCTGCACCTCTATGTGCTGATAGTTTAAGAATCCATCTCAATTCTTTCCCTTCTGTGACATTAGTTATATCCCCCAGCCTAAAACTTTCACAAATTGCTTCTACTGCCATAAACGTAAACCAATGATTAGTGCCTTTCTCTAGTATATGTTTAGCTAAGGCACTATAACTATGGCCCTTATTAGCACAATAATAATGGTCTCTAATTCGTTCCTTAAGTCGCCTATTAGTTTTTCATATGTAAAATTTTGAGCAAGTCACACACTGTGCTAAATAAAGTTTTTAGTGTCACAAGTAGCTTTAACTTTAAAAACATAATGATTACCATTGTCTGGTTGTATAAATGTATTGGATACATCAATGTATTTACAAAAAGTACATTTACCACAGATAGAGGTACCAAAATGAGTTGTTCTAATACTAGGTTGCTTTAGTTTACTTGTATTAGGGAAGCAAAACTGTCTTTTCAATGATTTTTTATTTTTATAAACAAAATTTGGGGCTGTACTAACAAACTCGCATATAATATTTTTTATTTATTTTTTATTTAACATTTGTTGACTGGGAAAGTCTGACTAGGTTCCACAGAGCCTGTTTTCAGTGGAGGCCCGGGGAGAAATGCTCCAGATCCATGTCTTTGGAATGTGGAAGGAAACCGGAGTACCCAGAGGAAACCCACACGAACACAGGGAGAACATGCAAACTCCACACAGAAGGCACCCCAACCGAGAATCGAACCGGAGAACCTCTTGCTGTGAGGCGACAACGTTAACCGCTGCACCACTGCGCCCCCCGGCCTGATAATAGGATCAAAAGATAAAATATGCCAATGTTTTGTAATAATATTTTTATATCTATGCTGTTAGTACTAAAAGTCATACAATAAGCTACATTACTATAACTATTATTATGGGCAGTCTTTCTTATGTTTTCTTTACGTGAAAAAAATGGGTGTCCACTACTTTCTGTCTAACTTGACCCTTTCACATGCTTTACTAACTTCAAAAGGTTTATAACCATGTTCTATAAATTCCTTACTAGTGGAACACATAGTTGTTTCAAATTCTTGTTCCTAGTCATGGAGCCTAGAAACTCTTAAAAGTTTACCTCTTACCACATTTTCAAAAATATGTGGTGGATGCATATTATTACGTTAAAGATAACTATGTGTATAACATGGTTTTCTATATCTCTTAGTATGCAGCTTTCCATCTATGCCCCTATACAGGGTAACATCAAGGAAGTCTATATAAGTGCAAGAATGTTTCATAGTAAACTTAAGGAAGGGTGTACTTGAATTTATAGAACTTAGAAAACTTTCAAGGTCTCCTTACCAAAAAATATACAAGTCATCAACAAAATGCTGATAGAATTTTACATGCACATTAAATTGTTCAACATTTAAGATATTTACATTTTCCTAGTATGCCATGACTATGTTGGTGTAGCTATTGGCACAGGATGTGCCCATAGCTACGCCAGAGGTCTGCAAGTAATATTGCTTCTCAAACAGAAAAACATTATATTCTAGTACCAGCTCTATAATGTAGCAAATGAACTCTATTTTTCATCAGTGAGAGAACCTTCTTCTTTAAGAACATTTTTTACATAGGAAAGACCTATTTGGTTAGGTATAACCGTAAACAGAGACGTAGCATCTAAAGTTACCATACTCTCTGTACCAGTTTCAACATAACTCCCAAGAAAAGAGTAAAAATCACTTAAGAAATGTTCTGTATCATAGCATACTTGTCTAAAATGGGTCTTAAATGTCTTTCTAAGTATAAAGATGCTGGTTTGGTTAGCCATCCACCTCCGTCTACTATGGGTCTAAAAGCTGGACTTACAAGATTTTTATGTATTTTCGGCAAACCATTCAATGTAGGTACAACAGGATGTTCTACTATAAGATACTGGAACAGTTCTTTGGAAATAACTGTTTTTTCAAAGTAGTTAACAAGAGACTTGGTGAACCTTTCAGTTAACTTTTGTACAGAATACAGTTCTATACTGGTATATGTATTGTCATCTCTAAGCATGGTATTCATAGTAGTCACATAATACTCTTAACACATAGGTTCATAGGTTCATAGATTAGTACTAGGCTAACTGCCCTAGAGAGCCATTTTAAACCTAGCCAATTATCCCTTGTGAGACTCAAACCCTGTACCTTGTGTTTGTAAGGCAAACACCTTAACCATAAGGCCATCCTCCCAGGAATTGCCTTTATCGGCTGGTCGTATTACAATGTCACTATATCTCTGTATATTTTCAAGTGCTTGTCTCTCATTTTTATTTAAGTTATAAAACTTATTTCTTTTATACTCACTGTTGGTTTTAAAAAGATTATAAATCTGTTGTTTACAGACATTTGAAAAAACTTCCGAAGAGGAAGACATTGTTGGACAGAAAGCACTTGGCTTTTTATAGTTGCATACACTTTCATGTGACACAGAAAAACCAAACTGCTCTTTGAGCTATTTTTCGTACAAACAATTTCAGTTCTGTAATAGTATCAGCTAAGCCCTTTGAGAAGAAATAAAAGACAAACCTTTTTTAAGTAAAGAAAGTTCAGCTTCTGTTAACTGTCTCTGCGATAAGTTCCATACTAGTTTGTTATATTCCACATTTTCTTGAGAGTTTGTGGTTCTCGATCCTGAAAGGAGTTCTTTCTCTTCAATTTCTTTCCTTCGATATTCACATCTTTGAATTCCTTGCAGTGAGATTTGCAGGGTAAAGGGAGACCCAAAAAAACAGTCTCACCAGAAATACTCAGTGTTTTAGGCCGTACTACCTGTTCTGGAGAAGGAGCAGTTTTTCTAAGTTGCTGCTCAGTTGGTAAAGGCATTAGCATTAGGTGAAGAAACAGCACATTCCTGCACCACTGTTGAAGCATTAACAGAACCATTATTTTGAGTAATAGAGGAAACTTCCTCTGAGTAGGTAGCCTTAGAAATTCTAGGTTGTACTGGCTCTTTACGCTGCTCTCTAGGCCAAGCAAATACATTTTGTTGCTGGAAATCAACAATGTCTCTCTGAAGTTTTTTCTTTTTTTGAGCTAATAGCTTAGTTTCATACAGGTGTAATTGTTTAATGAACTCACTCATGCGAAGATCACTTTGTGCATCAATATTAAGGCTATACAGTTCTTTTTGTAATTTGTTAATGTCTTCACAAATTTGTTGCTCTAAAGGTACAAAAAATTCAATGAGCAACTTTTAATACAAGAAAAACTTGCCTCTAAATTAATTATTTGCCATTTTGCTAAACGTTCTGGATAAGTTGATCCATATGAGGGCATATTCAACACCCTCAGCCCTCTAGGAACAACTTTCAGCACACAGCAGGCTTCAAAATGCAGTCTCTAAGTCTCTTTAGCTGATTTTCCAAGTGCTTAAACAAGTCTTTCATATGTGCACTTTCATTATGCTCAGTTATTAAACTGTGTGCAGAAACATCCATATTCTCAGCTAACAAAGGATTACCTTGTATATTTAAGAAACTTTGTAGTCACCTCCTTTGACTAGAGTTACCAATAGAATCAGCCTGTGGCACGGCTTCTGCATTTCCAGTGATACTTTCAGCCATGTCAGTCAGCAACAAGTCCTGCTGACTGTAAAGCTGTGCTCAAACACAAACCAAGTAATATGAACAAAAATGTAGAACACAGCACCACAGCAAACCAATAGAAAGCAGATGGCAAAGAGCAGTGTAAATTCCAAATAGACTTTTAGTCGAACACAGGTGATTGTTTTTAAATATTTGACATGCTGCTAATTTGTTGTATGGTCTGAAGAAGTGATTTTATCGTGAAAGCACTCACCTGTGTTCTAATAAAAGTCTATTTGGATTTTACACTGCTCTTTGCCATCTGCGTTTTATTGGTTTGTGGTGGTGCTGTGTTCTACATTTTTGTTCATACTACTTGGTTTGTGGTTGAGCACAGCTTTACAGTCAGTAGGATTTGTTTTGCCATATATATATATATATATATATATATATACACACACACACACACACACACACACACACACACACACACACACTGTATGTACGTGTGTGTGTATATATTTATTTATAAAATGTACACATGTGCAGATATGCTACCAGTAGTAAATGTGCTTGTTACATCAGTGCACAGTCCATCAACACCTACATATCAACTGCACAGTGAGTAAAAAAAAATGGAAATTCATGATTGCAAAAGGAACACGTTTTGTGTCCTTCTGCAATTGGTAAAAGAAACTAACATAAACACCACCAAAGCATCTTTTCTGCCGACAATCATCAGCGTGCAGTCTCTGATTCCACGCCTCTTAACTTCTACAAACTCTGTGGTTGACAACTGCAATCACAAGAGAAACTCCATAGTGGGTGTAACAGTTGCTGCTACATGAACTGATATTTTTTTGCATTCAGCTGAGAGTGCATTTGACAGCTTGTGGGATTCCAAAAAGCTGTTGCCAAACTGTGTTAGCAGACTACCCTGCATCCATATGAGTTTATTGTAGTATTCATTGTTGCCTGTTGCAGCCCTCACATTTGGGAAGTCATCCATGCAGATAGCCTGACTGGCTAGCCCAATTTCCAGAGCGTTATCTTTCCCCTGGGCTTTGCATGAAGCCCTCCAACCAGAATGCAAGTTCATTGGTGGTGTGAGAGGTGTGCTGAACAATGCAACTTTAGATCTTTTTTGCCACACAGTATTGCATAACCAAGTTTTATTGTACTGCCCATTCATTGGGCAGTTTGCTTTCAGGAGCCAGGAGAGTATCCCATGGGTATTTTTCTTATCTATTTTGTCAGAGCTAATTTAAAGAGTGTCTGCTTCTGACTAATTCTGATTCAGAATTTTTGAAAAGTTATTTATAAAGGTGACCAGTTGCATTATATTAAGATTCCCCACAAAGTCTTCCACAACTTTGTTTTGCCTCAGCCCAGAGCACAGTTTAAGCTCCTGTCTACACTGTGTGTTTTTCACCTTGAGGACAATCTGAAGAAGGCATCAGTTTCTCTATGAGCTCACACACAAAAGATAAGTGTGTGTGCCTGATTTTGTGCTGCTATGGCATTTGCCAAGAAATCCATGAATCTCAGTCCAAAGTAAGTACTTTGATAAGAGACATGTGGAAAAGGATCAGGAGACTGATGACCTCCCTTATGATAACTTGGGCCTCTCTGGGTCTGGCCCCTGTTGGCATGAAGAGGTGCTTTTGCAGCCCCGTGCTTTGCTGGGCCTCATTAAGGCCTCTGGCATGACAACTGTGCATATCACCACATCACTGGTGTCTCACTTGTCCTCCAGAATTGAGGTCACTGCTGCACTATCCCAAAATGGCCCTTAAACTGATTGACTTGTGACTAATCATCATTTTTCTTGGCTGTTTAATTTGGTCGACAGGAAATGTTACTGACTTTTGTATGAGAATGCTATAATATGGGGGTTGGGAAATGTGTTCTCTCTACAGTATTGTGTGATCTCGTAGTTGGTATATTTAATTAGCAGTGGGTGTGGGGGCCTCAGTCCCTCTACATGGTGGGGATTCAAGGGGGCAGCCTTTCCTCCTGCAAAAAACAATGTTTATAATTTGCATGCTCTGTGGGCTGTGTATTATAGCTTAATGGGACGTAGTTTGCTTTAGAATGCTTTCTGTTATGGTTTTAGTTGTGTTTTTGGGGTTGAGTTTTATTTTGAGAGAGAGAGAGACAGACAGCTTTGTGGTCTGACCTCACCGATGTGGACATGACATGGGAATTGGGGGGTGGGGGTGCAACACTGTCCCATGGTGGTAAGTACTAAGTACAATATATTTATAGGTTCATAGGTGTGTACTAGACTAATGGCCCTAGAGCCTTTACAAGCCTAGCCCATAGGATTACCCTGGCATCGTGCCACCCAACCTTAGTTCCCAGTGCCTCTGTCGAGTAGAGCCACTGGAGTGATCCCCGGGGTGAATTTTCTATTTCCCATCCACTCATCAAGATTTCTCTTGAAGAGGGCCAGTGAGGTGCTCTGCTTGACATGTATGGGAAGTCTATTCCATAGCATGGGCAGTCTCTGGGTTATGAACCTATCCCTTCAGCATGTTCTGTTGATTGTGATGATGAGGTTGAGGTCTCTGGAGCCTGTGGTGTGGAGGGACTGGGATTTCTTTAGATGTAGCATTTATAACAGAGCTGGGTCAGACATGGCTTTGTAAGTCGAGCAGAGATCACCTCTAAGTAGGTTTAAAGCCATATTCGATCCTCTAGTTGGGGTGCGCACTATCCAGTCCAGGGTGTTTGCGCTGATAAAATCCAGGAAACATTCTGCCTGTGAGTTAGAGGCAGTGTATGTTTCCAAGTCTATTGAGGGGTAGTGAGACTCTCATGAATAGGGGTATTTGTTTGGATGATGAGTACCCCTAGTAGATCTAGGTAAGAGTTGTGAGCTTCACGGATCATAGAAGGTGACCTGTAGCTGACCAGGACATGGTAAGGAACCTTGTGTATGGAGACTTGGAAGTGGATGATCTCCAGGTCATCATCCCGTTTAACCAACCTGGAGTTGTATGTGTTGCTAATAATGTAGATCAAAATACCTCTGCTCCTATTGGTCTAATTGTGTGGCAGGCACTGTAGCCTTCCACTGCCAGAGTACTTTCTGTGGCTTTAAACCAAGTCTCAGTAATAGCACAGATGTCTACATTCTTTGGAGTGAGGAGAGCTTGTAGAGTGTAGAGTTTCTTGTTTATGCTTCTAGGATTGAGGAGTAACACTTTAAGGTTGGTTTGAATTTTTTTTTTTTTGTTATGTTGGTAGTTTTGTGATTTTGACATTTACTAAAAAGGCACTAAGGGGGTGGATAAAGTTTTAACCGCTATCCAAAAGCCGAGAGGGGCAGGTGCAGACCATCTTTGGCATAGCTGTGTGGTCTGTTAACCATGTCCTCCCATGCTAATAGATATTGGATCCTCCTGAAGTGACACCAGAAACTATAAGCCAGTTATTGAAGTTAATCATTTTCTGTTCATACTGTGGCATCATCCTTAGTGAAGGTAGAATGCTGCTCAGTGCAAGGCACGTACTTGCCTGAGACACATATTCAGAGAGATCCATAATGTCCCTTTTCATGTAGTCTAGTGAGGTATGTCTCAGGTCATTTACGCCCACATGGACTATGATAGAATCATATTGGTACCTGTCAAGAAGTGACTTTAGTGTGTGTGTGTGTGTGTGTGTGTGTGTGTGTGTGTGTGTGTGTGAAATTGTATTGCATACTGTCAAAGCAAATGCAGTGTCAGAGAAGCTGAGGAGGTCCTTGACAGACCCTCACAAGTGAAAGCTCAAAGAAGAGGTTTTCCTGTAAATAATCCAACTGTGGGAAATGCTCAGTTAGATCTGTTCACCTTCTTTCAAAACAGATAGCTAAGCAAATTATGTTTCAGGACTCCTTGCAGCCAAGCTTGGAGAACAGCTGATCTACCATTCCTTTGATTGAGAATGTTCCTATATGCATTGACACAATTTCCAATGATTTCCACAAGCTTCCTCACAGACTGGATCTACTCAAACAAGATAGTAGGAGCTAGATGCATCTTGACCTAAAGCAACTGCATCTGACTGCCTGGAAGTCAGTTTAGATACCTTTTAGACATCTTTTTCATGAGGATGTGCTGTAGGTACTGAAAAAGGCAAGAAAGGCTGCTACTAGAAGACCAGTTTTGTTGAACATAATTGGGTCATTAATTAGTTGGGTAAAGTTGTAAAAGTCACAGCAGATGGAAGAGTTACTGTGGTTGGATGTGCTGGACAAATGGTTTGAGAAAGTCCCAATTTATATTAACACATCCTAGTATGATAGTTTCTTGGAATGTATTAGATAAAGCCTATGAATATACATCTTCCATTGTGGATGAGTTGATTGTGTAGTTAGTGAGAATGTAAAGAGCTGTTATGAAAAGTGTTTTACGGCTGTTGATTTGTAATGTTGTTGCCAGTTTTAGCATTAGATAAGGAGGGAGTAGAAAGATAGTTGCAGATTGTTTGAAAATGTAAATGAACACCACCTGCTCTTTTGGAAAGTCGGTAGAGTCTAAGAATATTGTAGTCTGATGGGATATATGCTCATTGGAAATGTAGTGGTTTCAGCCAGGTTTCAGTTAGTTTGAAGATACCAGGGCTATGGAGACTCCAGGTGTGAAGGGAGTCTAGTTTAATGCACAGAATTCAGATGTTGAAGTGGAATAGTGATGTCATAAGGGGAGTGAAGAATTGGCTGTTAGTGTTAATGTTAGAATCAGTATTTATTGTCTAGCCTTGTGAACTACGGAATATTCTGTTTAAATATAAAACAGTCTTTTTAATTAATAAACAGTAATTCAAGTGCTTCCCTTTCATTCATCACTATTTGTTCTAAAATAGTGGCTTGAACCATTACGACTATAACTAAGAATCATTAGTAAGAACTGCTGTCACTATTGTACTTCTAAAAATGCATAACTGCTGCACTAATTTCTTTCTTATGTATTTATTTTTGAAGAAGAATGCAGGAACATGTGTTACATATTTTTATATTGAAATGTAATACTTTGCAACCTACAGGACTAAATAATGAGTGTACCTAGGAAGACTACTTTGAATTAGACTTTTTATTGGTTAATTAATTTATTGTTTTTATGCTGATTGATTGTTCTATTTAAATGAGGTTTTATGTACCTGTCCTTCCCTTGAGAGGACATTAGCCATGTTGCTAAGTGTATGTTTTAGTTAAAATCTTTCTCACTTGTGCTGTTGTATTTATATTTATTTTGGATTGTCAAAAAATATTATCTGTATACAAAATGAAAGAAAAGCATGTTTAGTTGTTAAATTTATCACGCTTCCCCTTTTTATGCAGAAAACATTGCTAGATCTGGCAGATAAGTTTCCAGGGAAAATTGACTGCAGTTTTCATGTTACACAGCAGATAACACCAGTATGCGAGTACCTTAGGCCTTATGTAACTGGTAAGTATCAAGTAAGTTATATAAGTTTAAATTTGCCACAGCTTTACCACATTAACATAGATGTGGTCAGAATAATAGGAATGTACTGTCATTTCTGTTTTTGTAAATTATGTGTCTTGCCCAGTTGTGGTAGTTATTGTGCTACTAGTCAGTACCATTTACAGTCCTTTACAAGTCTTTTATATGTGCATTTCATTCAGTTTGTAAGATAGCTCTTTGAAATGTGCTTTTTTGTTTAATGTGTGAATGTGTGTATGTCTGTGTGTGAGTCTGTCCTTTTTGGTTAACGTCTTCATCATGCAATCTTAACAAGATTCCAATGATAGATTAACTTTTTGCAAGGCCTTTGCTGAAAGAGGTATCAGAGATACCAGTGTTTTAAGAAGTGTTTTCCACCCAGTACTTCATAACCTTGATGGCCCCCTGTGCTACTTCAGGCCACCCCTCAACTCTTAAAACATGCAGACATTGAAAATTTGCACAAAGGCCCTTGAAAAGTAGGTAAATCTGACCAAAAATCTGGACAGCTAATTAACATGGAATTTGCATATTGAACAGCATGGCTCCTCTCATGCCCAATAGAATTGAGGGACACACCACTCAGAGACATTGTGTCAAAGTAGAACAAAATATAAATAGCATAATCCTGTTTTAGTCAGATTAAGGTTTGACATTCCCTCTGCATACACCCAGTTTCCATTACCAGTGTCTAGTCAGTCTTATTCAGTATCAGTCCTGCCTGCCACTTGCTGGCATTGCACTTGACCTCCTTCCTTCCTTTGTGTTGCAGTTGCAGGTGTTGAGCTTACACTGCAGATGCAAGGAAAACAGCATGAGGTAGTCAGTTTTTCACAGAATCCCAGTCTTAGGAAGGGCTATTGTTTAGGATGTGGAAAACTTGTAAAGCATGGTCTTAGACTGTGGCCCAGGTTTTCAGGTATTTTTCACTTCTCCATCCAAAACAAATACTGACATTGATATTTCTGGGCCTTACAAGCAATTCAGTAGACATTTGGCACTGGTCTTGCTAACATGTCTTCAGTCAGCCATGCACCAAGTGTTTTGTTCCAAGCAGTGCTCTGTAATTTCTTCCCCAATGAGGAAGGAGAAAGCCCATGTGACTTATTTATTTAATTTAACCTTTATTGAATGGGTTACTCCCTACTAGGCTAGTGGCTTGTTTTCAGGGTAGACCTGAGTTGGTATTTATACTAGTAGATGAAATTTGGCCAGGACATGATGAACTTCCCCTAATTGTTGTGAGTGGGACCCATTTTGCTGGAGCACTTCCAGTTATGTTCCAGGTGCAGAGGGGGCCCAGAGAAACAAGGAGGCAGATGGAGAGAGAAAGAGATAATGGAATGGTAGGAGAGATGGAGGAGAAAGCAGACATTGAGACTGGAGAATTTGTGCAAGATTCTCAGGAGATGTCTCAAAGAAATATTTTTGATGGAAATGAGTCGGCAAATGATGGATGTATAATTACAACCCTACAGTCAGGAGGGCTGCAAGATGATTTACTTAAAGAAATGGTGATGATTTACTTAAAGAAATGGTGATGCAGAGTGACCCAGAACATGAAGGAGATGTTTCCTGGGCAGATATTATGGAGAAAATACAAAAGGAGGACACAGAGACAATCGTGAAGAATAGTGGTGAGATAGAAAAGAAAACACATGCAGAGAAAGTAAAATAAGGCAAAAGGGAAGTAGCAGAAAAGAAGGCAGAAGAAATTGAAAAATGGAAGTATGTGATAAGGATTCAAAATAAAGAAGACAAAGAAATGGACAGGTATGAAGTGAGAGACAATTTAATAGCTCCTTTGGGTGTAAAAGCACATGAGGTAAGAGTATTTATTCTTACTAACAGAGACATTTTGTGAAATTATATTTGAGACTTTTTCCAATGGAAAATTTTCTTGGAGAATATGAAAAAAAGAAAGCCTGTAAACCATGGAATCTTCATGTAATAAAAACATTTAACAGGGAAACAAAAAAGAAAATTCATGTACAGTTTCGAACAGAGGTGGAAAGAAACTCTGAAAGGACATTTCAAAAGTTTGTGTAAAGAAGTACTGGACATTGCAGAAGTTTAACAAAAGGGTTTTATGGACTGGTGGATGAGGTTATAAGATTGTGTTAAAAATAGAAAGAGAAAAAATATACATATATCAAGCATGATAAATGAAGAGGAGATTTGGGGTGTTGTAAAATAGTTGAGACAACCCAAAACATTGTATGTGTGTGTGTGTGTGTGTGTGTGTGTGTGTGTGTGTGTGTGTGTGTGTGTGTGTGTGTGTGTGTGTATAAAAAAGGGGACATGTGATAAGTAACTGTGATAAAAGGAAATGTTCTATTTGTGAGGAAATGGGATAGGATGCAAAAATGTGAATTGAAATGTTATAAATGTAACAAAATTAGATTTTCCAAGCATCTGCTCTAAGCTCCTCCCCTTACCCATAATCCCTCACATCTCCTACCTTCCCTCAGATCTCATTTGCCGCTTCATGCGTACGCATCGTGGTCTCTTTAGCTCCAAGTTGGGTGTAGTAAGTGGAAGTTTTTTCTGATATATTTAGTGTGTGTGTGTGTGTGTGTGTGTGTGTGTGTGTGTGTGTGGTCGATTATCAGCCCTTTCCTCCCCTTCGTTGTTCGTCGGTTTTCTGTTCAAATAAAAAAAAGTAGTTTAGAAAGTTAGTGTGTAGCCCTAACCCGACCTTAGTGTGTGTGTGTGTGTGTGTGTTAGTTTTGGCTGAGTAGGTTTTTGTGATGGCTGAGCAGCCAAAACCAACCTTTAAAAAATGCACAGTGTGTGGCCACAAGCTTTCACCAGCTGATGGCCACAGTCTGTGTGTTATTTGCCTGGGTGCTCCCCACCTATCTTTGCCTTGTAGTGTGTGTGCAGGATTCAACCCTAGGGCCTTGAAGGAAAGGAAGGCAAAGCTGGTAGCTAAGGGCCTACTACCATTTCTGCCTTGGACATGGTGACCTCGGCTCCAGTAGCCGATCAACCCCCCCCCCAGGCTGGGACTCAACCTCCCTCTAAGCCTTTTGAGGTGGGGACTAAAAGTAAAGACAAACAGGACAAGAGAGATAAGGAAAAGAGAGGGGAAAGGCACCGCAAGCGGTCTCCAGAGTGGGAGCCCCTTCCTGGCCCACCTACAAAAGTTGTCAGGACTACCTCTCCTCAACTCCACTCCCCGAGATTCTCCCCGGAGCTGACTGAACCCTCAGACAAGAGGCCTTCTTCGAGGTCATCGCATAGACCAGCTAGATCTGAGTCAGTCGCCTCCTCGCGGTTGACTAGGAGTCTGTCGGAGCTAGACATGGACAGGATGATGCGGAGGTTCATTCGGACCCAGATCCAAATGGGAGTCTTGCCAGGCCCCTCTCCAGCTGGAGAGGGGACCTTCATGCCCTTCTTCCGTCCAATCTCTCTTTGCCTGATCCGACCTGCGGTTTCGGGATTTATGGAATCGGAGCTGGGGGTTCAGCACTGACTGTTCCTCCAGCCTTGACACCGGCGATTACCTTGAGGACCTCGGATCAGACCTGCTCGGATCTGAGCAACTCTCGGGGCCAAGAATGGGGAGTCAGATCCAAGGGAACGGAGGTGACTTTGGCTCCAACTTTGTCAGATCTGAGCCATTCCTTCAGAACCCCGGCTACCTTGGCCTCAGCCCCGATCCTCATGGTGGAGCCGGGGAGATCTTCCTCCTTGTTGGTTGCTAAGGAGGTGCGCTCTCCTTCAGCCTTTGAAGTGGTGGAGAGTGTTCTCTCCCAAAGATTGAAACCCCAGCCCATCGCCTTGGACTCCACCCAGGCTCCCGTGGATTTGGTCATGACTCCCATCAGCTTGTCCCAGGGAGAGCCTGTGCTAGAGGACCCCCAGGTGGATCCTTTGGAGACATCATGGAGATCCTCCACCAGAGGAGAGGTTGGTCAGCCACAAAACCCTCTATGGATGAGTCAGTATTTCTGGAGGCCTTTGGCACGGGACATCTACATCCTGGGTATCCCCTCCTGCAGATCCCTTAGTGGACCTCATTACCACGCAGGCATGGAAGGAGCCTGTCACCATAGAGCCAATCCCTAAATGCCCGGACAGGATCCTCTCTCCTCCCACAGACAGACAGGCCTGGTACAAGGGATCCCCGGTGGATGCTATGGTGGTTGCAGCTGCCATCAAGAGAGAGCTAGCACAGGAAAGTTCTTTGGTCCACCCTCCGAACAAGGAGTCTAGGGTGGTGGATCGATTTGGGAAGCGAGTCTGTTCTTCAGCGACATTTTCTATATGAGCACTGAATTATTTGGTACACGTCATACAACTTCAGTGAGACCTAGTTACGGAGTTCGCTATGTCGCCCCCAGAGTCTCTCGCCAGAGGACAAGCAGCTGTTGTTGGTGAAAATGTCGACTCTAAAGTCTGTTTTGAACATGGCCATGCGTCTTCTTTCCCATGCCATGGAAGGAGTGGCTAGGGCGGCTGGGACCGGCATAACTATGAGGCGACACTCTTGGCTCAGACTATGTCAATTCGCAGACCCCTTCAAGGCATCATTCACCAATGCTCCCTTTGATGGTTCTTCCCTGTTCAGGAAGACAGTACATGTCACCCTGGTCCAGAGCGAGAAGGACTGGAAGAATCTGTCTGCCGTCGGAGTCCCCTTCTCTAGCCCTCAAAAATCTTTTTCTAGGAATCAGAGAGGGCAAAAGAGGATGTGGTTCCAAAAATCTCAGTTTTCCAGATCAAGTCCAGATTAGGTGTTTACTCCAGGTTCTTTTTCGTGCCAAAAAAGACGGGGGACCTCAGGCCTATATTGGACCTGTCAACCCTGAACCTGACCATAGCCAAGCAGAAATTCTGGATGATCACCTTGCAGTCCATTCTTCCTTACTTCCAGGAATGCAACTGGATGTGCTCGATAGACCTCCAGGACACTTACTACCATATCAAAATTTGCAGAAGCTCCAGGAGATTCCTTCACTTCTGGCTGGAAGCCAATCATTTCCAGTTCAGAGCCCTACCCTTTGGTCTCGCCACAGCCCTCAGGGTGTTTACCAAGGTTATGGCAGTCGTAGCGGCTCACCTGAGGCTTCAGGAAATTCAGGTGTTTCCTTACCTAGATGATTGGCTCCTCGCTGCTGCCACCAAGTGTCTACTTTGCATGGCCAGAGACTCCTTCCTGCATCTTGCAGTCAACCTAGGGATTACCATCAACATCTCCAAGTCCCGCTTGAACCCGACACAGACCTTGGAATTTATAGGGGCACGGCTAGACACTCTGCTGTTGCAAGTCTTTCTCGCACTGGACAAGGTCCAGAACCTACGGGCTCATGTGTCAGTGATCCTTGGCCCCAGAATGCCAACAGCAAGCGATGTTCTCCGAGCTCTAGGCTCCATGGCCTCAGCAATCTCAATCCTTCCCTGTGTGCGCCTTCACATGCGGGTGCTTCAGTGGACCCTGGAAGTTCAGTGGTCTCGGCTAGACCTCCCCATGGACTATCCCATAAGAATCAGCAGGGCCTGCAAAATGTCTCTTTTCTGGTGGCTTCAATCGTTGTAAATCTTGGCAGGTCGTCCCTTCATATCACCCACAGCCCAAGCCACAGTGACCACGGACGCCTACCAGCTCAGGTGGGGAGCACTATTTGGGGAGGACGGTCCAAGGCACATGGTCCCAGACTGAAACCAGATTGCATATCAGTGTTCTGGAGATGAGGGCAGTGCTTTTAGCATTGCAAGCCTTTCATGCTGTTCTTCCCCCGGGGACGATTGCAGTTCAGTCAGACAAACATGTCTGTTGTCTGGTACATCAACAAACAAGGAGGAACCAGATCTTACCCTCTCTGTCGCGAGGCCATGAGAGTGTGGGAGTGGGCGATCTCCACCAGTCGGTTTCTGATTGCAACGCACATCCTGGGATGCTCCAACATTTTAGTGGACAGACTGAGTCGGGCTATTCTAATGCCATATGAGTGGTCTCTGAAACAGTCAGTAGCGGAGGAGATCTTCCTTGCGTGGGGTCAACCTTGCTGCGATCTCTTTGCATCTCCTTCCAACGCGAAGTGCAGCGAGTTCTTCGCTTTGATCCCCTCACCAGGCGACTCCCCCAGAGACGCTGTTGTCCATGCTTAACTTCCCGGGTTACTGTATGCTTACCCCGCCCCCCAATTACCTCTCATTCCAAAGTTTCTTCAGAAAGCTTGCTGACTGGGGTGCATAGTGATCCTCATTGCCCCATTCTGGCCTCGTCAGGTGTGGTTCCCCTTCCTCTGGTCTAATTGTCTAACTCCTCCTCGGATTCTGGATCCTTGCCCGGATCTCATCTCGTCCCTCGGGCATCTATTCGCCTGATCTGGACAGCCTCAAGCTGACGGCTTGGTTGCTCCAGTTTCCTTGATTGCTAGGACTCCCGGTCTGTCATCTTCAGTAAAGACTATTTTGGTGGCATCCTGCAAAGCTTCCACTAGGAAGGTTTATCGCAGCAAATGGAAACTCTTCTCTATTTGGGCTTCTTAGAGGAACCTAGATCCCTTTACAGCCCCGGTTCCTGCAGTGTTGGAGTTTTTGTCCAGTATTTTCCAACAAGGGGCTAGTTCCTCTACGGTAGAAGTGCAACTGGCAGCCATCTATTATTTTCATGTCGGTGAAAATATGAATGCTCTGGCCTCTTTGAGACTGTGTAAAGCTTTCCTGAAAGGCACCTTACTTTTACACCCCCCTCCTCGGTTAAGATTCAGTCCCTCCTTGGGATCTTACCCTAGTTCTGCAGGCGTTGGTTGCTCTCCCCCTTCGAACCAGCAGCGTCAGTAGATTTGAAATTTTTATCCTGGAAGACAGCTTTCCTAGTGGCCATTACTTCGGCCAGAAGGGTTTCTGAGATCCAAGCTTTGTCTGCCGTGCCCCCTTACTTGATCTTTCATAAAGACAGGGTTTTGCTCCGACACGAACACTTCTTTCTTACCAAAAGTTTACTGTGAATCAAATATTAACCAGATGATTAATCTGCCTGTTTTCTTTCCAAATTTTCAGAACAAGGGTGAATATAAACTGCATTTGCCAGATGTTCATAGACAGCTTTGTTTCTATTTACACAGGACTAAACCTTTTCGTAATGTCTGACCAGTTATTCATGTCCTTTTCTAGACCCTTTTTGGGCAAAGCCATTTCCAAGGTCTCCTTAGCTAGATGGATTACACAGTGTATACTGCAAGTCTATAAGGATAAAGGTCTGTCCCCACCTGGTCCTGTTAAAGCTCATTCTACCAGATCTATAGCAACTTTTGCTGCTTTTTGGTCTAGGGTTTCACTGGATGATATTTGTGCAGCAGCGACCTGGGCAAGGTCACATACATTTGTTTCTCAGTATAAGTTGGATTTGATCTCTAGAGGGAGAGCATCCTTTGGCTCTGCGATGCTCAGGAATATCCTTCCATGAGGGCCTCCCAGGAGTTTTGGTAGCTGGGGACTGTCCCACAGGTTGCAGATAAATGAAGTTAACTACTTCAGATTAAGAACTTATGTACTCACCATAACATTCCATTTGAGTAGTTATACTTCATTTTCTGCAATCGTCCCGCCCTTCTTCCCCTGAACCTGTTCTAGGTTAATGCTGTTATTGAGTTGTTGATAGTTTGGATAGTGGCAAACTCGATCTGAGAGAAAGTAGAGATGTGAGGGATTATGCGTAAGGGGAGGAGCTTGGAGCAGATGCTTGGAAAATGTTGCCGGCTCGGATCCGATATGGATCCGAATACCCACAGGTTGCAGAAAATGAAGTATAACTACTCAGATGGAACGTTATGGTGAGTACATAACTTCTTCTTATAGACACATGCAGACAAAATGTCCTACATACATTTTTGCACTTTTGAAAATTAGGCAGAATTTCATTAAAGCATAGATTTCATTTATCTTGCTTCTAACTGAAATTTAATGAACAGTTGTAAGCAAATGCCAACAACATACTAAAAGTACACAATGTATGACCACATTTTCCTTTATATTTGATCAGTACAATTAATAGAGCTTTACGAAGTTCTCTCAACAGTAAGGAACAATAGTGATTATTGTTTTAAATGTCATACTTTTGTTCTATAGCAGACAAGAGCAGAATATGTATTAATATAACAGTAAGGGCTTTGGATCCTTAAAATTAACAGGGCTTTATGAAGTTACGTTACCTGTAAAGAAGAAAAGCACTTAATGTTTTAATAAACGTAGACATTTCTTGTTCACTACAAGACAGAAGTGGTGCATTATTTTTTTTAAGATTATGTACTTAAACTGATTGGCAAGCTTGAGACAGACTTACTTTTGCCATATGTTTTATTTTTTGTGATACTTTACGAACACAGTTGTAATGGATCACTGATAACTTCACATGTCCAGTAAATGAAAAGAAAAAAGGAGCTCATTGCTTCACCCCTCTCCAAGAACATTGTTCAGAAGCGCAGCAAAAATCCTGTACATTGTATATATAAAAAAAAAAAAAGTTTAATTTCACTCTGCATCTCTGCTGAGCTATGTGCCGCAGCCTGGTAATGCAACAGGTCATAGCTGTGAGGGGCCAGAACTTAAAATGAAAAAAAAAAAAAACAGAATTTAAAGGGGCCCTGTAAAACTAACTAACTAAATAAAAATAACACTTCCATGGAACCAACAGCATATCTGGCTGCTTCCTGGCAACCAGCCTGTCGCAAACATCTTCACTCAGTCTGTCCACTGGGTACGCAAATGCAGACTGCTGAAACACCATAGTCTTCCCCATCTGTAAGGGTGGTTGCTTTACTGACCCCAGGTAACTATAGGGCCATCAGCTTTGCTAACCTTATTGGTAAAGCCATAGAACAAACTGTTGTGAAACTAATAAAAACTTACATGCTTGCATATTCTAGACCCTTTGTAGTTTGGCTTTGTCAAGGGTACCGTGCACCTTCTTACTCTATCTTGTAACCTTCTTCAAAAAAGTCACCAAAGTTCTAGATGAAAGGCTTCCAGTCCACACAGCTTATCTGGATTTTGCCACAGCATTTGGTAACCATTCCCCACTATGACTTCTTAAATAGGCGAACCCAACTAAATATCAACCCATTTGTAGTTTAACTAGCTATCAGATAGAACATACTCAATCAAAATAAATGGAATCCTCTCCAGTAGGCAAACTGTAGCTTGTGGCTTCCCTCAAGGTTCTGTTGTAAATGCTAAAGAAAATAGCTAGAGAGCAGGTTGTAGTTCAGGAAGGAGAGTGAACCTAAGCTGTTATCCAGAAGTTCCAAAGTTTTCATATTAAATGCCTCCAAATCTTTGAAATAAGTCGCTCTGAGTCAATAACTGTTTAAAGAAGCTTTATTTGGAAAGCTTTCGTCTTATAGACTTTGTCAGATCGAAAAAAAAAAATTGATAAATCTTTAAGTCATCAACTATTGCCTTAAATGTAGAAAATAACTTACACACACACACACACACACACACACACACACACACACACACACACACACATCCTAAAAGATAATGCATGCCAGACAAATCAGTTCCCTGTATTAAAAATATGCTTCATTGAGTCTGAGGATTCTAGAGCAGCAACTGTGCTTTTATTTTCCAGATGTTGGCATCAGTTTTTTCTCAGTGTTTTTCCAATATTAGCAAATTCCTTCTGTTGCAAGCAGACAGAGTACATATTGGTCCTTTCTAAAAGGAGATAACTAAAGACATCCTACTCTGGTAAAGCAAATAGTATTGTCAGTCCTTATCAAAAAGGAATGCCCATTGTGGAGTTCTCAACAGTGTTACAACCAGGCATGTGTAATCATGTTGTATCAGGTTGCTAGAATTTTCTTTTCCTTTTCATGTCGGCTGTACATACTAAGGCAGTTAGGAAAACAATCCTTGAACATGTCAGCATGAACTGTTTCTTCTCACTTTTTCTTGATTATTGCAGCACTTGTATTATACAAACTGAAGAATGCCTGGTATTGACCACTTATTTTGTGTGCCAGTCTGACTTGTAATTATGATTAGAAAAGCATATGTTAAAATATACATAGACATATTATTCCTATTTCAATACACAAAAAAAAAAAACAGTGACCACATCCAGACATTTGGTAAGTAGCATTACCAGAAAAATAGTGCAAGTTTAATTTGCTAATCTAATTAAGCCATCAAATTAAAAAACTGATGCATACTCTTGCATAGTAAATTATGTTGTGTAAGAGAAACGTCATCTCCTTAGGACTGTCTTTCTTTCTATCTGTGTCTTAAAGAAAAAAGAGAGAGAATAGTATAAAACTCTCATGTATAGCATTATTGACTGACAAATTGAACAGAAAATGTTAAATTATGAGAGGTACGATTATTAGTAGTACAATTGTTCATAATGCCGCTAACCAACCATTCCTCTCAACTGTGCAGAGTTTTGCAGAACGTCCTAATTTGTCCTCATGTTCTGCTCCATCTTTTGTACAATAGGTTATGAATGGTGTTTTCATCATATGCCAAAAGGAAGCCTAGCTACCAAAATACATTAGAATTCAGATACATTTCTGTTGATATATGCTTGAATTACAGTGGGCATGATGATTAAGTTGTCCAGTCAGCTTATGCGTTTTGTAATAATAATGCCCCTTCATTGCATAATTCTGCTTAATACACTACTAAAATACTTCCAATTAACTGACAGTGCAGGAAAAATTAAAAAGTATTACCAAACAATAATAAAAACCACCATTCAAAAATGCATACATCTTTATTCTGTATACTAATTAAGCAGTTTACAACAACCTTTTAAAATCAGTGGGGAATGATAATTTATTTATTTATTTAAAATTTGTTTACCAGGAAAGTCCAACTAGGACAGAGCCCATTTTTAGCAGAGGGCTGGGGAGAAAAGCCTAAAGAAGTCATATAGAATGGATAACTGGGATACAGACACCCATAAATACTGTGTAATGTTTTATAGTATGTATATGAATATGTTGGTGTGTGTTTGTATGTGTGTATATAATTGACTTCAAACTGAGCAATGTCTAAATTTAAATAAAAAAATGCCATATCTCAGTATTTGCAAAACATTATGACACTTTATATTACACTAATTAAATGCTTTTGTCCTCTGTACTTTATTTGGGATTTGTAGTCATATGGTGTTGGAGGAGCTGGAATCCTTGGTTGTCACAAATGTTTGTACCAGCTCATTTCGTCTTCATGCTTTGTCTGTCTTTGTAAATGATTTTGTAAAGTGGACCATTTGGTATAGTGATTCTTGTGCTTCCATTTCTTATTGTGGTGGAGTCTCATTCCACAACCCATGTACCAAATTTTCACCATGAAATAACCATTTTCTCCTTCTTTAAAGTAGTGTGTAGGAGTTCTTAGGTGATTCTTGTATTTATAGTCTCTTCAAGAAAGTCTGTTTCTGTTTGCCATCAGGTTTCTTCTCTCTGAAATTACAAAGTGAAACTATGCAGTTAAAAAGTTGTAAAATTCCCAGAATTTCAGTAGATTTATGGCCCCAGAAGAGGGAAGACAGCTATAAGTGATATTACACTTCAAAAGGGCTGGGAATTGAGATGGAATAAAGCGATTAGTAGATTGTTGGTCTGGGGAGTGAAGCTTACCTTGTCCACATGTCGAAAGACTCAAAAAGTTTATGACCCCAGTGGGTGATTAAAGAACGGGCTACAAATACCTTGTTATACAAGTTTCCTTGGCTAAAAATCTTACATGTGATGGGGAAGTTTGTGTAAGGGCCAGAGAGACAAATTCCTAAAGTAAGTGTCATGATATTTCATTCATATTCAACACTGTGTGCATTAAAAAAAACTGAATAGTATAGGAATGTCACAGTATGGTAATGTAAGGATTTTCTTATGGGGAGAAAAGTAACACTCTGGAAAAATGAAATGCTATTTAGGCAAGGTGTTGTCCTTTAAGTTCGTCATTGTCTTTGGACATGCTGCTTTAGCGGTAGAGAGCTCACTACAAATCCACTGTGGTTCAGAATTGATGGGAGTCAAGCAGAAAAACTTATCCAGCTCACTTTTTGGTGGGTGGGTGGGGGACAAGTTCTTGACTCTTCAGACTCTGGACTACTTCTAAAGGTTAAGCCTTTGTCGATAAGCATGGATAACTATATGGTAGTGGGGTGCCTAAACAACACCACTAGGCCTCATTGCCAGTTCCACTGCAGGGAAATGTTTTTTTCTACCCAAGAGTAGGTGAGTGTCTACTGGATTTTTATGATGGCACTTGTTATTTCAATGGAAAGCAACTCATAGGCTAGCAAACATGAAATGCCATAGCCATTCCTCTTCCTGGGGCTTCAGTTAACTCTCTGTTGTGTTGTATCATCTTCCAAATGTAGGACATCTTAGATGTTCACTTTTTTGCTGTGTGAAAGAATCTTATTTATACAAAATGTGTTCCCTTCAGCAGGGTGGGGGCAGTTGCCAGTGGAAAGCAGATGTATAATATGTGAACTCTTAATGAAAGCTTCCATTGCTAACACTAGTTGGGGAAACATTTTCTTAAAAGGGATTCATAATTCCAAGTGTAGTGTAAAGAAACCACAAAAAATCACTGTG
Organism: Protopterus annectens; assembly: GCF_019279795.1. Classification (NCBI taxonomy): domain Eukaryota; kingdom Metazoa; phylum Chordata; order Ceratodontiformes; family Protopteridae; genus Protopterus; species Protopterus annectens. Next base: position 329,985,448 of record NC_056732.1, read on the forward strand.
GAAGTCCAATAAAGGGAGAGAACTGACAAAGAATAGTGTTTATTAAGCAATTCCTGCACAAATACACCCACATACACGAACGTTGTAAGTCTTGCCAATATGTTTTTGTTTTCCACTTCATCAGATGTAAAAAGCAATGAAATTACAAAGGACAGAATTTATACCAAATTTGAACTAATGGCTTAAAAAAAGAACCAATCAAATCCTACAAACAATTAATCCCTTCCAAAACGTGAATATGCATGTCTAACTCATAAGTATGCAAATTTGAATTACTAAAACTCCTACAATACATTTTTAAAAGTCTAAAAAACAATGTTTTAAACTAATAAAAACTAGAATGATTAATTACAAAAGATCCAACATGCACATTAGTTAAAATACTGTAAATATATTCATATAAATACTTAATAATATGTTACAATCAAGTAAGCTTTGCAATAAATAAATAAATAAATAAATATGTAAATAGATGCCCTCTAGTGGACTAAAATGCCAATTACAACTTGGTTGATCTTATTTTTAAAACTGGAAGAATGGACAACATGTCATTCAAACCAGGGAATTCCGTGGTTTCTAAGACAATTTGCCAATAAAGCTCACGGTATTCAAGTTTTGTTTCCCACATGCCCCCTCTGATTTCTTTAGGAACTGCCTCTAAAACAAAAAACAAAAATGAAATTTGTGGACAGATGGACATATGTCTAAACAAAGCATTATTAGAATTTGATTTACTTATTTCGTACATATGTTCATATATGCGTGTTTTTAGTTTTCTTTGTGTCTTGCCAATGTAAAATGAACTGCAAATCCTGCACGAAGCAAGGTACACAATTCCACTCGTATTACAATTGGCAGAACATTTACTAGTAATAGTTCTGTCCCTACTACCTATTACCAAAGTAGATGAATTAATAAGATAGGGGCACTGAGAACATGTACCACATTTAAAAGTCCCTATCCTTTTGGTATTAACTTGTTTTGTAGAAGAACAACCGTATTCAAAAAGATTTTTTAAATTCCTTTCTTTCCTATAGGTAAAAGTTAATGTATCCCTAAAGAGGGGGGCCAAATCAGAAATTTCCTTAAATTTCTCTCATTCTTTACTAATAATGTTCCTAATGGTACCTGCATCTCCATTAAAGTCCAAAACATAAGTTGACTTACCTTCACTAAAAGGATTGAACTGACTAGAGGGGTTCCACAAGGGAGCATCCACTCCCAAAATAGTTGCAAATCTACCTAATCTACCATTTTTTACCTCTGTTGTAACTTGCTCAATAACTTGGATAGGATAACCTCTCTCTAGAAACATTCGACACACAAACTCACACTCATTATAAAAATCTTTGTCAGTGGACGTCATACGACTAATTCTGACAAGTTGTCCTTTTAGTAAATTCTTTTTTTTGAAAAAAAAGGGTGACCGCTGGTAAAATGCAAATATGAATTTGAAAAAGTATTTTTTCTATATACCTTTGAGACAAACATACCCTGGTCCAATGTAATGTGAACGTCCAAATAAATAAGCTCATGTAAGTTTATATTGTGTGTAAATTGCAAAAAATGTGATGTACTTTTTAAATATTCCAGAAAATCATAAAACCTATCCATGGTATCCGTCCAAAAAATAACAATATCGTCCAAAAAACGCTTGTAAAGGGAACAACAACTTTTAAATTCACTATTCAACACATATGTGTTCTCCCACCAGGTTAAAATGATGTTAGCATAAGTGGGGGCACATTTAGCCCCCATAGCCACTCCCTTAATTTGTTTGTAAAATTCACCTTCAAAAAACATAAAATTGTTGTTTAAAACAACCCCATTAACAGTAAACTGGTGTTAAAATCATTATTGGAAAATTGTCCACCAGAAATCATTGCTTGTTCCAACCATTGTAAACCAATATCGTGAGGAATACTCCCAAATAAATCCACTATATCTAAAGTAACAAATATTAAATTCTCTTTAAAGAGATCCGGTTTCAACTGTCTAAGAAAGTCCCTGGAATCCTTAAGTACGGATGGACCCAACCAAGACAAATCTTTTAACTCAACATCTACAAACTTGGCCAAAGGGGCCGTAATGGAACCTTCAGAAGAAACAATTAAATGAAGAGGAGGATCCATAAAATTTTTATGGACCTTTGGAATCATGAACACAGAGGAAACTCTAGGATTTTTATTGTAGCTGGTGATTCACTTCTGAGTGTTTTTCTCCTGAGGCTTAAATAAGAGCTCTTCCAAAGTTGTGCACCACCAACTGTAGTATCCTTAAGTGTAGTAGGGGATAGCTCTTCTTGTACTTTGCACCTAGTAGACATAGTGCTGCTGTGAGTTAACAAGTGCTGTTAAAATAACTGGCTTTTTGCATCATTTGTCACCAGACAACTAGCAACACTTGGCTGGATTGAAGAACATTTC